>NW_008580152.1:1149834-1344475 GCF_000520115.1 Aphanomyces invadans
GCCGCCGTGACCCGCGCCGGCGCGGCGATCCCAGATGAAACGGCGTCGAAGAAGCCAAAGTTGGACTTTGAAAGTTTATACCAGAACTCGTTGCAGCTCACCCGGGGCATGGACCAGCTCCCTTCACTGCAACGTAGTCTCGATCAGCTGCATGCCGTCACAAGCGCCAAGTCGCTCGGCTCGTCGGCCGCTGCTTCATCCTCAGCCACGAACAAGGCACAATTCCTCTTGGCTGGACGTGGGTTTGACGCAGAGAAACTCAGCCGTGAACTTCGCCAGCACGAGCTAAAGGCCTCGTTTGAGCCCAAGGAATCTCTCGGCGCTTGCGACCTCGACGGGTTTCTCCGCCACCACCACGAAATGATTGTCGTGACTGCTATTGAAGAAGCTTTGGCAGCGTCGACGCGTGCAGCACAACAGAGTGCAATGAATGCGCTGACGAGCGAGTTCCAGTCATCGAAAGCAAAGCTCATGCAGGACCTCCAGGGCAAGTCGACCCCAGCTCCTCTCGCGTCCCAGCGTCCCGTGAACCTCCCGTCGACGACATCTACATCTTTCATTCCTGCTGCCAAAGCTACGACATCTACACAACCCAGCGCCATGTCCGAGGCCATGCAGGTGTACGCGGCAGCCGTCCGTGCATATTTCCAGGCCAAATCCCTCTCCGTACCGGAGTTCAACCTCATCGAAGCGTTTGCATCTGCCGCCAAGTCGTTGGTGGCTCCTTCTCTCTCCACTGATTCCGCCGAGCACGAGTCACTGTGCGTGTGGGAGCTCCTTGGCCAAATGACCCAACACCGCTCGTCCACAAGTTCCTTGCGATCTGTCGCCCTTGCAGCCGGGGCACGCAAGTTTTTTGAATCGCGATACGTTGTTTTCATCGAGACGAAGCTGGCGCAGCTCAATGCGCCCCGGGGTGGGGACTTTGGCCGCCGTGCGCTTGTGTTAACGTACGTTCGCGATGTGCAGCAAATTTTGCCCCCTCAACAGGTGTGGGCGGTCGTGTACTACTTGCTTCGAAGCGGCAGTCTTTCTGACGCCATCGCGGTGGCCGAGGGCCAATTGTCGAGTTCGTCGTCGTTGCCGCTAGTGATTGTACGTATGAATATCATGGCGTTGAACCATCATACTAACGGGAATGGGATGGTTGGAATTGCAGGAAGCGCTGCAGCACATTGCGTCGACGAGCTCAGCAGAGAAAGTGCAGCCGTTGGAACAGGCCAACCCGGCGCTGTACCACAAGCTCACAACCGTATTTGACACGTTGGTGGCCACGAACAAATCGTCGCCGTCATTGCCAACGAACCGATTTGAAGTGGCCGTGGTGAATTTGGTGACCGGTCGCGACCCCCTCTTCCGCAACGCAGGCGTGGTCGAGAATATCGAAGACTTTTTGTGGCAAGTGCAGTTCTGCAGCCAGCAGCACACGGATCCTCTCGACGTCGCAACCAAGGTCCTCGCGCTCGTCCAGCCGTCCGAGTTTAACCACACGACACTGGGCGGTGTATTCGAGTACGTGCGACTGCTAGTAGTGTGCCAGAGATTCGACGCGGCCGTCGAGTCACTGGCCGCCAAGGGCTTTGTTGTCGAAGCCGTCCACGTTGCGATCTCACTCGCTCCTCACATTAAGTCGAACAACCCCGACTTTTTCACCCGCCTCCTACGACAGTACATCCACCAGTTCCAAACGACCAACCCGAGCGACGCCGCCATGTATATTGCCTGCCATCCTGACGCCGACATGGTCCGCGCGCTGAGCAGCGACCTCCTCCTCGACACGGTCGCGTTCCAAGCGCTGGCGGGGGCGACCGATCCCACGGATGGCTCCCGCATTCCTGGCGCGCTGGATTTGTACCAGACCCGAACAGAGGTACGACCATGTGTGTAGCACCACGGACGAAAGGTTGGGATCGGTGTGGAAGCGCCGGTTGATGCGATTTGGTGGGGGACAAGCCTGACGAAGCAGTGTATCGTGTAGGTGCGCGAAATCGTCCTCTGGGCGTCCCAGCAAGCGCAAAACCAAGGCCGGCATGAGGACGCGCTGCAACTTTTGACGCTGGTCGGCGATGTCGAAGGCGGCATGGTATTGTTGAACGCCCAGCTCACTCGAACGCTTTCTACGCCGGTATGCCACGTCGACTGGATCAGTGACGGGCCTTGTAACGAAATGTTGCTGGAGCTGTAGGACCGAATGACGTGGGTTAACCACGCGCGAACTTTTGCCGATACGTGGCTTCGGGCGTCGTGGGCGCTCGACATTGCACTGAACCATGCGCGTAGCGCGGCCCTGGCGTTCCAGACGTTGATGAACATTGGTCTGTTTCTGGAGCTGTTGGACGCCAAGAAATTCACGGACGGCATCGTGTTCATTGAAGCGCTGGCGCTTCTACCGGTGCCGGTACGAGCGCACAATTTTTGGTGGTTTGTATTTCCCACCGGGACAACGTTTGTAGGGCGGAGAACAAGCCGCCGTCGACCAGCTTATGTCAATGGATCGAGGCGTACAACAAAACGTACACCTCCTCCTCGTGGGGTACATGGAGTGTCTCGTATGGGAGACGGAGCGCACGAAGGCGTCGATCCCGGCGGTCGAGACCCAGGGGCACATGTGCAAGCAACTGAGGGACAAGGCGCGGGCAGTCGTGTCGTTCTCTGGCATGATCAAGATCCGACTCCCTCTCGGTGTGAACGAACGGTTAAACCAGCTCGAAATTCGCATGATGTAGCGAGGGACTGCGCGCTTCCTCAGGCGGCACGTTCCTGGTCGATGGCAATAACAGTATAACTACGACGCACCGTATTCAAATGCAGTGGATTGTCCAGAGCCGCTCGAATCGAAGATGTCAGGCGCATCAGTCGGGTCTACAGGGAGCTCTGCCCATCGACGCACGACTTTTTTCGAGAAATGCACCAACTTGATCGCACAGCCTGAGGACGGTGGAATTGGATCATGCAAATGCACCCAAGCGGCTGACCTTAGTTTGCCGCTGTAACTGCGGAGTTTCGCCTGGAAACCTCCAACCTATATATGCCCCGACCGTCGGCGGATAATGGGCTTGCCAACGTGTGCCTCGATCGTGGCGAAAGCGCTGGTGGCATTGGGTGTGTCCATGGCCATCGCCGTTGCTGCCACACAGTCGTCTCTGAGCCCCCCAGTGGCGAAGGTGCCCCAGGTTCGAACAGCACCACCGCCGACCAAGCCCCAAGCACCGGCCAAACCAACGCGTCTGGTCAAGGCGACCGAACCCCCTCGACGTCTTCCGCCTCGACGCAAACCAAGACTGCGACCGCTCAAACACGTCCAACTCGTACATTCGTTGCAGTTGTGGGTGCAGCAGGTATTTTCATGATGGTTCCATGATGAAGCTCACCACTTGTAGGTCCTTTATCAACTGCATCCAGGGGTATCGATCATCCCTGCCCCCGTTTTGCGTTCACTGGCCATTCCACACCCGCCATTGCACCGCCTCATCTTCTGTCGGCATGTCACCGCCTCAACTTTCGACCCTCGACAGCTCGTACGAAAAGTACAAAGTGCCCCATTGCCCTACGCTTGCATCCACCGGTGGCTCGTTCATGTGGTGCTACCTGTGAGGCGAAGGCCGCCTTCCTCGAGTTGTAGCCCCAGACCCCTCCACGTCATTGCCAAGCTGCACATCGATAACGCTGTCCGCCTCATTCAAGGCTTTGTTCGAAGCCGGTACGTCATGGCCAACCCACTCACATTTGTACCCCTGGGCATCTTCCTTTAGCTTTGCCGTCATGCTGCTCGCGTCCAAACAAAAGTACTTTTCCTGCCTCGTCCATTCGACTCATCTCGATGTTCTCGGCCAAGTTCGGCGGGCCGCCATCCTTATCCAAGCTGCGTGGCGCCACTTTCAATCGGTACAACTATTGCCCTCCAACTCGCTTGACAGTCGCACCATCCAGGGCCGATTCTGGCGAGTGTACAGCCGCGTGTACCGCATTCGCCTCTTGGTGTTGGCAAACCGCCTTCGACGGTCTCGCCAGACTCTGGCAATGACCCCCCACGTGAAAGAAGTGTACCCGATCCTCGTCGCCAAGTGGTTCAATGTGAAGCCAGCCAACCCCACCTCTCGCGTGTGGTTTTGCAGGCGCCCGAGCATCGTCGCGATAACCGCTTAACCACTTGGTTTGTAGCCTCAACCCAATGACGAGACTCCTCACTTCATGGCCAAAGATGGTGGCATGGCACCCTTCCAACTTAAATATAGGCATTCTTGTCCGAGATGCCTTTCGCGATGGGCGATAAGCGGTGGGAATGTGGTAGCAGGGAACGGCTATCTTTAGCTCCTAGTTTGATGCAGGAGGGGATGGAGGGAGCTAGGAATAGATCAACGCAACACCATGGCCAAGAACGATGGTGCCCGTGGGCCAAATTTATCGTCGTGTACTTCTTCAGCGTGTGGCGACCCTGGAGATCACTTTTGCTTTCGAAGCGCGCTACGGCAGCCAAAGCATCCATGCAGCTCGTGCTGCGCGCCGCCGCGACAGCCGCCGCCACTGTCGCCCTGTTCGGCGCCAATCCCGCCGCCGCCACCAACCCGTTGGAGTATTCGCACCACGCCTCCCTACGTCGCTTGGTGGATGTTCCCGAAGTAAACAATGAAACACTCGATTCGGCCAAGAAATTTAGCCAAGATGCGCTCAAGTTCCTGACCAACCTGCGAGGCGGCGACCCCACGTTCTACGCCAACTTAATCACTACGGTCCAGATTCTCATGTGCGACGAACAATGCGCAAAGGATGGCCACGCCGACACCGCAGAAACCAACGCGGTGTGGACCGGTCCCGACGAAGGCATTGCCCCCTACTTTCGGTACGACGTCCCTTGTCATCCCTGTGTTTCACCATCGTCCTCACGTCATGGCCCCCAAGGTTTGTCTCCAAGGACAGCAAACTCGCGCTGAAAAATGAAACGGGGGCGTGCATCCATGTCGCCCGCCCGACGGGGGTTGTCGCGGCCAACTACGCCAAAGGGCTGTGCGAAGTCAAGCCCAATTGCTACTGGGCTCCCATTGACGAGACGGCGTTGACGGACCGCGGCCCCAAGTACTCGACTCTCCAGGGCCCGCAGCCTCCCGACGGCGCATACCGCATCTCGGACGCCAAAGCATTTGTTCAAACGTATGCCAAGGGGTTCGGCGCCGTCGTGGTGCCGTCCATCATTCTCCTCGTCTTGAGTATTCTGAGCATCCTGCTCTTCATCTTGTGCCGCTGCTGCTGCAACAAGTGCGGGGGCCGCAACGGCAAGCCAGGCGGGTACAACTGCATGGAAAAGTTCCTCCCGATCCTGTTCTACCTGTTGTTTGCGATCGCGATCCTCGTCCTCGCCGCGCTCTCGTACGTGTACTATGGCATCGTCACGACGTCCGTGTCCAAGATCTTTGAGATCATGCTGGCCCTCATCGACACGATCACGACGTGGGTGGCATCGCTTTTGTCGCCGCTCAAGCACATTGGTGACAACGTGGTGTTGTCCTCGAGCAAGGTACGTTCGGCGCCTTCTCCGTGCATACCCTGACGTGAATCTCTGGCGTCCAGATTTCGACGCAGCTCGACAACTCGGGGTTCATCGAAACCGGCCTCTCCGGGATCATGAACCAGCTCACGGCATTCGAGGCCCAGACGTATGGGGTCACCCTGCCGCTCCACTGCGTCGTCGGTCGTGATCTCTTTTGCACGGCGTGCCAGGCTTGCACAAACATCAACACGCAAATCAACACGGTCAGCACACAAATCGACGCGGCCGCCGGCGCCGGCGTCAAGAGTACGTTCACGTGCACGCATCCCCGTTGTGACGACGTCGTGGCGGCGCTGTGTAGGCTTGAAAGAGACTCGGTCGTCGATCAAGTCGCTGTTGATCGGCGCCAGCGACACGATCCAAGACGTCGTCAAGATGGCAGTAACGACGCAGGACACGCTCATGGACACGCTCAAGTCGAACACGGCGCCCGTCGTCGACATCCAAACCCAGTGGAACAGCAACACGGCCGTGACCAAGTACGGCATCATCGCGCTGTTTGCCCTCGCGATTGTCGTGATTGTGCTGGGACTGCTCGGAATTCTGTTTGGTCTCACGCCGCTGCGATGCCTCGTCGTCATTATGCACGTCGCGTACATCATCGCGTTCATTGCGATCATCATCACGTTCATCTTGTCGGCCGTCTTCCTTGCCGTCAGCGTCCTCCTCGGCGACATCTGCCAAGTCTCGGATGTGATCTCGGGCAACTGGACCATCGCGCTCGGCGAAGACGCCAAGATTGTGGACGCGTGCTTCAAGAACGAATCGCTCGTCGACGTCATGAAGCTGTCGGACCAGTTTGCATTCGCCGACAAGATCCAGTTCCCCACGATCGATCTTGGCACGATGCTCGACTTTTCCAGCTTCACGGCGTTCTCGCAGACCATCGGGTCGACGACCACGTCGACGTTTTCGTTCGACCCGGCCGCGATTCAGCAGTTTGTGAACGCCCTCAACTCGCAGACGAACGTAAACGCCGGCGGGTGCGTCGTCGCGGACGGACATTACACGGATGCCAACATCTTGACGCCGTGGACGGCCAACTCGGACGCAGCGCCGTCCACGACGGCCGAGACGTACATGCAGACTCGGTACACTCCCAAGGTGCGTGCCTCCTTCTCTCGTCATGGCCTTGTCCATTGGAGACCTTGACGAGGATCGTTGTAGAATGCCCAATGCAACAGCCGGCCCATGCAGTGCATGGCTTCGTCCGCAACCTGCCACTACTCGGACTTTGTCACGGAAATCTGGCGCAACGCGAGCACACTGCGCATCATTCAGCGCGACGCCGCCGTCTTTGTCACCAACATGACGACCTCCATGAACAACTTGGTCGGGTACGTTGACACGTTCAAGGACAACGTGACGAGCCTGACGATGACGCTGACCGGCATCGGGAACGACCTCGGTTCGTCGCTCATTGCAGACGTCAATTTGATCAAGGCCCGCATGCGGTGCGCATTTGTCGCCGACACGTACAAGCAACTCACGGACGAGTTTTGCGTGAACATGGTGCCGTCCTTCCTCATGATCTCGCTCTTCCTCTTCCTCATGGGCATCTTCCTCATCCCGGTCATCATCACGCTCATCATCATGGTCAAGCGACTGCGCCACAAGCACACGGGCGGCGCCGCCGAGATGGACACCAAGTACAAGTAGGCGTCGTAGCAACGTTGCATGAAATCACAACGTTTTTTTTTCATCGGCACGACTTGCAACACTCCGTCGCCATATTCCCACGACACGTGGAATCGTCGGCACGTACTCGTCGACGTCCAACGTGGTCAACTGAATCCGAAATTGCATCGATGCCGACACGGCACGACGTCGCTTCCGCATGCGAGCAACCTGCGCGACCGCACTGCAGCGGTAGAAAGGATGGACACATCTCCTATCGCTGTTGGCGCGTGGTCGCACGACCTGAACCTGCGCAGGGATCCATCGGCGTGCAGCCACATGTATATAAGCGTGCCGTCGTTCAGGATACGAGTGGTGAGGTAGCTACACTTGAAAGTTGGCGTCGTGGGTGGCACTTCATCGGTCGCGTACGAGACCTTTAGCACGCAATCTTTTCCGTGGACGACAGCGACCGCGCGCGCAGCCGCTTGACAAGCAAAATGAGGCACACGTTGACGGGGATCAAGCAGCAGCCAGATAGGAAGAGACACAGCGCCACCATGAGCATCGCGGGCGTGAGCTCATCTACAACCGACCATAGATGCCACCACGCCACAGCCATCGCATCACGACATACCACACAGAGCGTCGTGCAAGTTGGCATAGTTCGTCGCGACAAAGGTGCAATTCATCGACGCCTTAAACGCGGTCACGTCTTGGACGAGTGACGATTGGAGCGTGTCCCCGACGTTGTCCAAGCTGGCCACGAGTGTTGTCACATTGGTCTGTACAAAACAAAGCCGACGTTAGTCCCGATGCTCATGCGGTCGCAACACAAGTCACGCCAGGAGAGTCATGCACTCGCGCCGCCCTTCACAACTCTCATGGGTGCATCCGCAGCACCTTGAAAGCGCCCGTGTAGTTTTGCAGGCGCGTCATGCTTTGATGCATCTTGGCCACGAACGCGTCGGCGTCGGTTGAAATCGACACGACGGTGCTCGTCTACATCACGCACGCATCACTTGACACGAATGTCCAAGTCCAGCAGCGTACGTTGGTGTACAGCTCCGTGACAAACTCGTCGTACGCGCACGGGGCGCTGCGGGCACAAGTGGTCGTGACGGTTGACGCGCATGCGCTTCGGTACGGGGCGTAGCGTGATGCGATGTACGCGGCGGCCGACGACACGTTGTGGGCATGCAATGCTTCCCCATTGGCGACCCACGGGGTCAGGATGGTTGCGATCGTGTACTCGCCGTCGTGGGGGTTGCATTCGGGGCTCAACTGCTGAAAATTGGGAGCGAGGAGAGTCTCGGACGTGTATACATTTAGCAATTGGACGATTTGAGATGGATTCACGTCAAACGTCGAAGTGTCCGCCTGGCGCCACGTGAGCGATGAACAATTTGTTGGAGGCAATTCCACAACCACGTACGGATAGAATCGCTCGGGCGAACTGGTCGAGCGCGTCGAAGGCGAGCATACTCGTCAGATCGATGGTAGGAATCTCAATGACGTCGGCAAACGACAGCGCGTCGTCCAGATGCAGCGCGTGCAGGAACGATTCGTTGTGGAAGCACGCGTTGAGCGCGTTGCCTCCGCTCGCACCAAAGACGGGCGACCAGTCCGTTGCAGCGATCGACGTGAGCTGGCACATGTCGCCAAGGAGCACACTGAACGCGAGGAACACGGCCGACACAATGCACAAGAATAGCAGCGCCACAAATCCTACCAGTGCCTTTAGTGAATACAAGCCATCGAGATAGTGCTGTTCAAGTGGTGCTGTGCGTACCCAGTACATACGCGAGATGAAGTTCGATTGCAAGGCACCGCAGCGGTGTCAGCCCCAACACAATCCCGACTGTTCCCAGCGCGAGAATCGCGATGGCGACGGCAAACAACCCGAGGATCGCGCCACGTCGAACCACCGTTTGGTCTAGCCACGTCGCTTGCGTGCTTCTACGACGCAGAAGAAGTCACGTCAGTGCCCACCAATTTTTGAAGCTCGCATGCCAGGCGGCATGTGCTTGGGAGCATAGTGGACATTTCGCAAGTGTGCAACCGAATGGACATTTCAAACGTGTGTGAAAATGGGGGACCCACCGAATGGTCGAGTTGGCGTCGACAAATAGAGGGACGAAACCATGCACGACATCGACACCTGCGTTGACAGCGCTCTTGATCGAGTCCTTTGTGCCCACGAGCGTGCTTACGATCGTGCTCCTGCCACAAGCGCAACGTCGTCAGGTTCTTCAACATCGCTCGACACCTCGACCATCTTCTAGTGGGACTCACCGCGTCGATTGCAGCTGAACGATCCCATTGGCAGCGACGGCTTCCATTTGGCTCGTTGCGCTAGCAGCGAGAGAATTCACAGCAGTGCACACGTCGCATGCGATGCAAATTGTGTCCACACCAAGCGTGCAACCATGGGGAAGCACCACGCCGGACGTCTCGTTCGCAAACCTACAAAATGTCCCAGCAAGAACACGTCATTTCGAGGCACTGCAAACCTCGGCACACAGGCGAAAGGTCGATGGGGGACGAAAACAGCACTTACTGCTGGAGGTGCGCGACAATGCCGTTCAGGCCATTCTCAATGAAGTCGGATGTGACGAGTTGCGTCGAAATGGATTCGACAGCGCTCTCGACGCTATCTCGCACGTGGACGAGGGGTACCTCTGCCATTTGAATCCACCGCACGACGTCTTGAACAAGATCCAATAGGTTCTCAAAAAGTTGGTCGACGCTGTCAACGATCACTGTGTTGTACAGCAGCGCGCAGAGTGTCAGGCCAAGGATAGCCGCACCAAAGACGGCAAACACCACGATAGGGATGGCCCTTTGGAGGCACGAGTACCCCTCCGGCCTCGCGCTGCGGCCTCCGCACTTGTTAAAACAACAGCGGCAACTTAGGAAGAGCAAGGTCGTGACGAGACTGACAATTCCCAGGACAATGGCGGGTGCGACGCACACCGCGACGCTCTTTGCCCATGACGTCATCGTTTCCTTTGCGTCAATTAACGATGGTAGTGTTGTCGTTGGCAGAGTCGATTGCAAGATTGAATACGTTGGGGCTCTGTCAGTCGTGGCGGTACTATTGACGACGTCTACATGGCGGGAGCATAAGTACCCGCTGCAGGTGTGCAGGGCACTGTACCGTTCCAGTAGCAATTGGCCGTGACTTCGCAGTACCCGTTGGCGTACTGGGCGGCAATGCTCGGGGACGGATTCGCTGACGGAATGCAAGCGCCCGTGGTGCGATCTTTCAATGCGTTCGGATGCGAGTGGTGCACGAGGCGAACGTAGGGAGGGACAACCGCGCCGGGCGGCATCTGAGCCGGCCACACTGCGTTGAGCTCGTCCGATGGCATGTGCGGATACTGACTATTCAAGTGATCGCAGTAGCACACTTGTAGCGCCGCGTACAAGTTTTGGTAAAACGTGGGTGAGCCTCCTCGGACCGTTTGCAACGTGTTCATGACGTCGCGACTCACGGCAACAGCTCGCGACTGCTGGCCTGCTGTAAACGCTGGAGAAGCCGGCAGCAACTGCAAAATCGACGACGCACCCGTTGATGCATCCACGGTGGCCAATGACGCTGTATGGCTGACCAAGATTTCGTCACCCTTGCGCACGAAGGACGCAGCGTGGATCGACGGCGCCAACGTGACGACGAGGCAGCGAAGATAAAGCATCCAGCACGACGGGAGTCGAGCACTTTTACCAAGTGATGGAGACATCGACGAGTGCCAGTCGCACAACCGCCGCGTGATGTGGCCGTTTCAACCTTCTCTTGAAAGCCATTGTCGGTTACACTTGAAGTTGCGACCAAAGAGGGAGCAGCTGTGGACACGATCTGTATTGCTTTTGCAAGGACATCGCGGCAGAAATCCTGTTGGCTCGGCGAGGATGCCTCTATGAGGTTGAGGGGCACATTTGATGGGAAAGCTGCGTACTTAGCAGTGCCGTGCACGGCGCGTACACGATGACTACGACGGCTCATGTGGCCCGGAGATCAGTGGCTCCGTTCGCGACACATGTGACCATCGTGGACGATATTAAAGCGATCTGAGTCGCACCACGTCATGGCAAAGGCACACACAGCCGAGAATGGCAAAGCTCTGCAGTTTTTCACACATGTGAATGTTTAAAATACTGAAATCATATTTAAAATGCATCAAATTGGAAGACGTGTCTAAAACGTGTTTGAAACGGTGGCGAGTCATCCGTATAAATCCGTTTATCGTATCCGGAAAAGTGACCGAACGCCGACGGCGCCACCAGCACCAATTTGGCCGACGACATGCTGCCATCGCAACTGCGGCATGCTATCGAGGTGCGTATGTCATGGATGCGCATAGAGATTCTCAAAGGCCGTGAGGAACTATCATCGCGATGTAAGTAGGCCGATGAAGTTGATGTGCCACTGCATCTGCTGGAGGATCTCGGTATCGAGTTTGACTTCGAAATGGATACAGAGTCCATGTCGCGCGCGTACTTTGAATGCGCAGGTTTGTTTGTCGTCTGATATTCTTCCCGCCCGTGCTCAACGCTCGCGCGTGTAGCGGAAGGAAACGTTGAGACTCTTCGCTTTCTCCTCAGCAGCGACGTCAAAGGCGAGTTGTTGAACTCGGTGGACGTCGATGGCTTTTCCGCGCTCATGATTGCTGCTGGTGCGTCGCCGTACTTGTCCATCGATTTCGTGCGTGCATATTTCTCAATTGTTGTTGTCGTAGCGGAAGGCAATCGTGACGTCGTGCTAGAACTCTTGCGACGCAACGCTGACGCAAACCTTCGGACGTTCGAACTCAGGAGCGCGGCCCTTCATTTCGCCGCCAAAGTAAGCAATCTGGACGCATCTTGGTGCCGCAGTACCCAAGATGCAGTCACCAATCGTCCATGTTGACTCCGTGTTCCTGTACCAGAACGGAGACCCGGACATTGTCGAAGAAATGTGCAAACACACAACCCAGATCGACTTTTGGAACATCAATGCGGGTGTGTATGACATCTGGTCTTGTAGAGGTCGTTTACCCACGAGTCGTTGCTTGTAGACACGCCGTTGGTGTGGGCATGCATCGAAGGCCGCGACGCGGCAGTGGCTGTGCTCCTCCGCCATGGTGCTGATCCACGAGTGACCAACCACTACGGCGCCACGACCCTCATGTGCGCGACTATGATTGGAGAGGAGTCGGATGAAGCCACGGATGCAGCGCGCAAAGCCATCGTCACCATGCTCCTCGAACGGTACGCCTTTCATCGATGCCGTCGGTTTCTACGAACCTAGTGTTTTCTGATTCGATGCTCGCTGACTTTGGCGAGCATATTCATACCATTTCGATTCATATCAGCCACTTTGTTTTGGATTTGTATCCCTTTCCTTCCCCTCCTTCCGTTGCCTCGGCAAGTGTGCTCAGTGAGAGGCATTTTTGTCGGATTTTGTGTCCCTTCAAGTTGGATGTCGTCCCGTCGCTATTCATGCTATCGTGATGTAGGTGCCCCGAACTGGTCAATGTCCAAGACCGAGATGGAAGCACTGCGATGCACTTGGCGGCGTCGTGCGGGTATTTGCAATGCTGTCACGCCTTGCTGGCGGGCGGGGCAGACATCACGATTCGAAATGCCGTGGGCCAGACACCGTTGGAGGTACGAAGCTACCCGACGCGACGTTCTTGTCATGTGAATTCACTGTTGACGGTTGGGACGGAACCGACAGGAAGCCGAGCAAACGGGATGCGAAGGCAGCGAACCATGCGTCGCATTTCTTAAAGTGCACTGGGCAAAACTCGAAGAGGAAGTGAACAAGCGCATGCGAACCATGCTCGAGCTCGAAGACGACCCGTCCCTGGGCGTCGCCACGCCTGGGAAATCAACCAAAAAGAAGAAAAAACAAAAGAAAAACAGCGCGGCCAAGAAAAAACAGCAACTCGCCAACAAACCAGCAACGCCCCCACCAAATGCATTCAACACACATAGTCTGCCGGCGACTGCTGCGACACGAGATATCGACGACGACGACGACTCGGACGCATCGGACGAACAAGTCAAGTTGGGCTCGCAAACGAATCGCACAGTGCAGGCATCCACGTACGAGTGGTACAGATTCATTGAAGCAATTTCGACTGATTTTTGGTTCTAGTACTGGCCTTCAAGCTGTGCAAGTGCCGCAGCCCGCAGTGGAAGAGGACGCTTGGACAACAGTGTGCCGCAAGCAGTCTCACGAAAAGAAAGACGCCGGCAAACACCAGCCAGTGACTCCACATGGAGTGGGGTTGGAACAAAGTGATGCTACACACATTGCGTCCGAAGTCCATTCGATGAAACCAGCTTCGACTGCACCTCAAACACACACCCAACCTACGTTTCCACCGATTGCGCAGAGATTGATGCGGGAAGTTGACGAAGAAATCGCTCCGACGCATCGAGTGACACCTGAGTCGCTCGTTGTGCCTCCTGTGCTGGTGGCAGCTCCAGAAGCAGCATCGCCCAAGTCCCCCAGTCGTGTTCGCCGTTTTCAAGTCTCGACACCGGACAGTCCTCCAAGCAATCACTTCCATCACAAAGACGTGGTTTCGACCCCTCGGTACACGATCGGAAGCTCGACATCCATTCCGTTCTTACACCACAGACCCACCTCCCTCGTACGACACACCTGATCAGTCAGCCATTCGACTGTCATCGCGTCATGTAGACGATGGCGCCTATGACAATGTCGCCGCCAACATCAGCAGCCACGGCCCCATCGATGCTATATAGCGGAGGAAGCAATCGCACGGTTTGGAGCGACCGCACTTACCGCAAGGGCTCCGTGCCATTTCGTCCGACCGATAAACTCGCGTGGCTGCACCAGTTGGACCAGAATGTCCGAGATGCGCTGGTCATGCTTGCGTGCGGAACTTGTGGCGACTGGATCCACGACAATTTACAATGCCCAGCCTGCCAGCAACTATACTGCCACCGCTGTGTGCCTGTCGCGTAAGTGTGGTGGAACCAGGCCAGATGTCCTGACACGTAGCATCGCGTAGATGCGCCCGGTGCGGCCTCGCTTTGCTCCGTGCGTCGCTCCAGCACAACGGTTTGGCCCAGACACAAGCAGCGTGCGTGGGTCTGGTCGCCATCGAAGGGGATCCGTCGACCGGGATGACCAAAACTCTCACGTCGTTGGAAGAAGACATGCACACGGCCGTGCCGTTGTCCCAGCACGTCGCCCTAAGCCCCGTGGGCCTTGTTCCTGGCCAAACTCCGTACTTGGCGTCGTGCAGCATGGCCCAACTCGACGTGCTGGAAGAGATGCATTACACAGCGCTACGAGAAATTCAGTCGGCCCGCGTCGCCACCGCGCGAGCGCAGGAGCGCATGCGATACGACCAAGAACTCAAGCAGCAACTCTACCTTCAGAGTTTAGTCGCACCAGTGTTCGCAGCCCCCGGCGACGACACGCTCCTAGGGTGATGATTCATCCCAGCGACTTGCGCGAATAGAAGAAAATATCGGTCCCAACTTTGGAGTAAAAATCGGTGGCACGCCATCTCGCGCCGTCGCTGACCCCAAGTGCGATAGGAAGCATCGCTCTCGAACGGTGAGCAACGTGCGTGCAGGTGTCGTGCCCCACCGATGGTCTGCCGACAGTGCTCCGAACATGGCGATGGGCAAGTGGTTCATGCCACTGTGCGCAGCGCATTCAAGTGGAGGTCGATGGGAATCGTCGTTGGCTAGAAAACGATCGGGAGCTTGCATTGCCAACGGCATGTTCGTGTTGCGACGTGTCGATTTTTGAAGCCAACAGATCGGTGCCGAACGCACGGGGTCGCGGTGGAGTTACAAATGTATAGATTACGAGGTAGCAGACGGCACTAATGACTGCTTCATCACCCGCATGGACGACGTGGATGTGGGGAATTGGTGGGGGGGTAGCCTCGAGACGTGTATGGGCTTGGCGGACGAATGTGGAGAGAGGACCTTGGATTCCAGTTGGAACTGCGGTGACGAGAACGATGACGAGGGGGACACCGCGTACGGTCCTTGAGAGTATGGCGACGGAGGAGGAGGCAGCATGGCTGGCGATTGCGGATATCGTTCCAGTGCGACCGGGGACGATGGAAACGGGGACTGCGAGTATGATGCAGCCGTGGGAGATGGTGGAGGACTGCTGCCAGGGTATCGTTCGAGGTCGTAACCAACTGGTTGGGATTGCAGCTGCATGCGGCTCGCGTGATACTGGTACGCTTCTTGGAGAAGACGGACACCACGTTCGGCCTTCATTCGTTTGGCTTCCCGAGCGCGATCTCGCATCTTGTTGAGGAGATATCTACAAGCGAAACAACATGAGGACCAAACACATCGGACACGATGAACGGAAAGACGAGTCGACCAAAATGCGCCACACCGTCATGACATTGCCATCCACAACACCTACCGGAACGCAATGACGACGTAATCCCGTTCGCTTTCCGAGTGAAGCTCCAAATCCAACGTCCTCGACGCCGTCACAAGAGAGACACAGTGCTTCGGGTTGGCCTTTTGTGGTAGTCGCCGGAACACGGCAGTGGCATGGCCGAGTCGCAGCTCTTGCACTTCCTGAAGCAAGATCGCCCCGCCGCTCTTGCCTTTCCACGTGATTTCGCCATACTTGTCAACATTCAAGTTGGTTTTGTGTGGTTTGCCCTTGCGGCCGTGCTTATACACGGTCATGCCGCCGAGTTTCTTCATGATTGTAGTTTCCACATGCATGCTCGCCTTCTTCTCGTTCTCATGTGCCTGCGCCACCATGAGCGAGATGCTGCGCTGGAGCCAGTCGCATTGCTGGCGGCTCGATGTGACGACGTCCAGCGACCGTGTGGGAGTCACCAGCGACAGGCAGCACGCCGGGTCGAGCGTGCCTTTGGCTTCCTTAAAAGCTTTGCGGAACACGTCGCTCTTAATGCCGCTCTGGATGGAAATCACGGTCGACAGCGAGATGCTCTTTTGCTTCTGTTGCTGCAACATGGACGTCAAATGGTGGCCGAGCTTCGGCGTCCACCGAATCACATCGGCGTTCTCGACGATGAGTTGCGTCGTGTGCGGTTTCCCCTTGCGGCCGTATTTAACGACTGTCATGCCAGACACGCACTGCACTGCAATGCGAAAGTCCGTGAGTTTTCTCGTGAGTTGGTCGCGAAGAGCTTGCTGCACGGCGTTGCGCCGCGACGCCTCGAGGATGATGTACTGGCAGATGAGCCACCGCACTGAGTTCGCTTCCAGCGCTACAACAAAGTCGACGTGTGAGCCGAAGGAGTGTCTCGAGGGGCACGTACTGGTCAGTTGCTTTCGGCGAACACCATACGACACGTAGGAAAAGTACCCCGACGCCCACTTGCACGACATGCAGTCGATCATGTTGGCTCGAATCACACTGCGTACTAGCGCCGAGCTACCTCGGCAGCGAAGGAGTTTTCGAGGGTCCGGGGTCAAGTCTCGAATGTATAATAAGGTCGTCGTTTGGTCAGACGAGGGTGTGTCTTCAGAGTCGTCGATGATCCTGGGACTTCCTGCGAGATGGAGGGCGACGACAGGCGTTGCGCTGGGAGATTGGCACAAAGTGACCTGGGAGCTCGTGCGAGAGTGTTCGCTTTGGCTGGATGAATGGTGTTGACGTCGCGACGACGACGAGGTTGCGTCGTCAAAGAGAGATGACGCTTTGTGTGTGATGCTGCGGAGGCCGTTCCGGATCTGGGACATCGTTCGGTTTTCCTTCTTCGGTGTCTTTTCGTTGTAGCTGGGGCTGCTGAGGACATGGGGGTGATGAAGATGCCGCTGGGACGCCGTGATCGAGTGCGTCGTCGACGTTCGCTCGTTGAATGCATACTGTGGCGACGGCGGCGGCGACTTCATCGGAGACGCGGGTGTCGGATCGTACGACTTGGACGTGTTTCGTCGAAACACGTTCAGAAAGGATTTCGTTGCCTCCGAAATGGTGTCCTTCCGGCAATAGTAACGACGACGAACGATGTCAACCTAAGACGAGGATCGTGGAACCTTCCGCAATCTCGTCTCTGCAAACTCGTACCTGCCGATCGACTCTGCTTGCGCTAGTTGCTGTGTATGCACGACTCGCCAGCGGGTCTGTGAGCAGGCCTTGTGTGGAAGACGGAATGCGGCGCCGAGGGCCTGAGCCGCGCACGTCCAAAGGTGATGTGGCCGCCCCGTCTGGCCAAACTGGATCTCGTTCTCTTGAGATAGAAATGCCCTCCCATCATTGGTTATAATTCAAGCCAATGAATATGGATGAAATCATTTTGACGAGATTCGATTGGTGTAAAAATGAGCAATAAAGTGGACGGTGCTGCACTCGCAATGCCGCAATGTTGTGGCCGGAGGGTCGCTGGACGGGTTGTACCCAACGCCAGGTCCTGTGTCCGTTTGGTTATTCGCGTATGCTGCTTGGTATGAGCTTGGTGGAACGTGGCGCTGCCTACATTCATTTCGGTGGCTCAGCCCCCCCGGCATTACGCAGAGGTCGAAGTGAAGCGGCACACCAATCCCCCCAACTACCCCCTCGTTGAAATTTGCCGGCAATCGAACAAGACTGGTTGTATGGGACAGGTCGATGAGAACGTCGTAATCACTGGGCAGAGCCGTTCCCAGCAGCCAGTCAGCCTGGAGAAGCAAGGCATTGAGTGGACCTCGTCCATGTCTTGGCACATGCTTTGCGCTAAATCGATGGATTTAGAGAAAAAACTCGTGGCCTTTAGAGGCGAAAAGAGGCGTTAATTTGATGAAAATTGCCACTTTCTGACCAAGAACGTTTTGATAAACCAGAAATGGCCGTACTTGATTGGGCGAGGCCATGTGTACACGCTGTGTGGATGCCTACAGTGGCACAAATGGGCACTAATGTGATCCAACCTGGATCAATTACAGTACAAAAACGATGCTTTCAGCGCACGGAACGATCGAACTCACGCGAAGGTCGCTCTCCCCTCGTGGTCCAGTACCGAATTTATACTACCGCAAAGTGTCCTCGAAGACGACGCTCCATTGTTGGCCGCCGCAGTGATGGACAAGCCACGGTTGCACAGACGAAAGTCAGTGCGACCAGTCACCCCGTTTGTCCCGTGTTCTATTTGCATCCAAATTGAATTCACCTGGTGCGTGTCAAACCACCTGGTGTTGTCATCAAATAGATGATTCACGACAATTGAATGTTCATGAAGTCGTAATAAACAATTTTCATCTTGTTCACAGACCTGTAGCCATGGCGCCGCTGTGCGACATATTCCAATGGAATCGAAAACGCGTACATGCGTCGCTGGCACAGTCGAATGAGGATTGGATTCGTTTCCCAGTGTCCGCGTGCAGGAGCATCTCCACCGTCGCTTCGTCGGGACTATGCATTATCCACGTATGATTGGATAAAATTACATGTGTTAACGAATGATAGCGCGTCCGAGGTTGGAATTATGTCCAATCCATATCAACCATGTTTTACCCAATCACAACGATGTACAGAGGCAGAATTGGATTTCTCGATTTCACCGCCGCACATTCGATCACGATGGATCGCCTGCAACGACTCTTCGGCAACCTTCCTGGCATGCAAGGCCATGGTATGGGCGGAGCGAACGACAGCCCTGCCGTGGACACTGCCGAAAAGGTGCACATTTCGTCGCTGGCGCTATTGAAAATGCTCAAGCACGGTCGCGCGGGCGTTCCCATGGAAGTGATGGGCCTCATGCTCGGGGAGTTTGTTGACGACTACACTGTGGTGTGTCTGGATGTGTTTGCAATGCCTCAGAGCGGGACGGGGGTCAGTGTCGAAGCTGTGGACCCTGTTTTCCAGACCAAGATGCTGGACATGCTCAAGCAGACTGGACGTGCCGAAATGGTTGTGGGGTGGTATCACAGTCATCCAGGGTTCGGCTGTTGGTTGAGTGGTGTCGACATCAACACGCAGCAATCATTTGAAGCGCTGAACGCCCGCGCCGTGAGTATCGTCGTGGACCCGATTCAGTCGGTGAAAGGCAAGGTCGTCATTGATGCGTTTCGCTTGATCAACCCGCAGCTCATGATGTTGGGCCAAGAGCCGCGCCAAACGACGTCGAACATCGGCCACTTGAACAAACCGAGCATCCAGGCGCTAATTCACGGGCTCAACCGACACTACTACTCGATCGCGATCGACTACCGCAAGAACGAGTTGGAGGAGCAAATGCTGATGAACCTTCACAAAAACACGTGGAGCGACGGCCTCGTTCTGACCGAATTCGAAGCCCACTCGGCAAAAAATGAAGAAATGGTGACATCTATGCTCAAGCTGACCAAGCAGTACAACGAACGCGTCCAAGAGGAGGAAGAGAAGACGGCAGACGAGCTCATCGTGTCGAACGTGGGCAAGATCGACCCGAAGAAGCACCTCGAAACGGACGTGTACGATCTCATGGCACTCAATACCGTCCAGTGCCTCGGCGCAATGTTGGACACGATTGTGTTCTAATGCCACAATCAATCGACCTTTATGACGTTCAACCCAATCTAGCTTGTCCGTTTTCAGAGACAACGTACAACAGGACTCGTTCACATCGGTGAGTTCAATACTTCAGGAGCTCAGCTGCCGCATGCTTGTGGCCATGATCTCGCACCAGATCAGTTGATGCTCACCGTACAGGATTGACGATATATCCGCCGTGATTATCCACGAGCTACAAGTCACGTAGCGAGGTAGAACGAGCGAGAATGGCATTGAAGGCGCAACGCAGCATGAATATAATTCCAGGACCTGGAGAATGTGCTGGCTGGAGCAAAGGCCCCCGAATTGCCTTTGCTTACTAAAATTAGATTTGAGGCAGTTGCATGTACTCGGTGCTGTTTATAGCTTTTTTCTCAACGCTGCCATAGTCGTTTTAGCTGCTGCAATTGTCGGCTGTGCTTCCTCACGACGGCAGGCAGCTCTCGTTTGCATCGGAACCACCACAACGTCCTGCTTCCTTCCCCGTCCTCCCTGGCCATCCATCCATCATGCAGCGGGAAGAGTGCATCTACAACCTCATTCCCAAGGTTGTCGTCGTTCCTGAGAAGCCCAAACGGTACTCGTCAACACATGACCCCAACACGCAGCCGACTGCATCTACGTTCGGCCTCCATGGCAAGACCAAGTTGCTCGGATCCAACTTGGGCGAGGAGAAGCCGCGGACGCCGCCACAAGCCGCCAAGACCTTCGGCAAGTTGAACCAAAAGCCCGACCCGAAGGAATTTACAAAGAAGCAGTCGAAATGCAAGATGCCCGAGTCGAAGCGTACGTCGATCACTTGGTTTCGAGCTAGTGGTGTGACTGGACAATTGTGGCTTCCATTAGCGACCAAGTTCACATACGAAGGGGCGCGAAAGCCTGCGCTGGTCAAAGCTGACGAGAAGCCTGTGATGGGGCTCAAGACGTCCAAGAATTTTATCACAGCCAACGCGGTGGAGGCGATCTTGGAAATGCCGGGGAACCGCGCGAGAGCCAAGCAGACGGCGCCCGTATATCGCGACAAGCCCGACTTTGGTCAGGTCAGTCGTTGCTGCAGGCCGCTCTCGAGAGGGTATGGAACTTAATCCGTTCTCGTCCCCGGTGTGCGCAGGTGCCGTCGTACTTGCGGGAAGTCAAGCAAGAAATCGAACAGGAAAACGAAATGATCGAGGAATTTGTTCGGCAAAACAAAAACATCCTGGCCGACCAAGAGCCCAAGGTCGAAGCCATGGACGACGACGAGCGCCTCCAGCTCATCGATGCCCTCAAAGCAAAGTGGGACCACGTGAACGCCAAGTACCAAAAGCTGTGCCACAACGTGTCGTTTGATACGCAGGGCAAAGTCCGACGGAAGGAAACGTTCGAGAAGGAACTGACCCAGATCGAAAAAGACATTGACGTGCTGTCGCGGGGCCCCGTCGCAGTCAACCGAGGTTAAGACGTGATCACACGCCATGAACGATGAGCGTCGCTGCATGTATGCCCGAATCGTCCGAGGAAATATTGCGCTCGCGACTGTGTTTACACCACATAGACGACCCCGACTCGCTCGTCGTCAACTGTCCGCATCGAGCTAGGTGGCTTTAGGGTACGGCGTACGGCGCAAAGCTGCACATCGAGCGACGATGTGATGCGTGGGACGTTATTCAAATGGCCACGACCGGTCAACGATGCCCATGTTTTGCTTCACTACCGGTTTTACTCGTGTACATCCCAGCAATGGTAAGCGCGTTGGTCATGGTGCTGCACGCAATACAACAGGCACGAAAAAGTCATCGATGAACATGCCCATGGTGTGGTCAGAAGGACTGAGCACCTCAGTGTGGTGAGCATGTCGAGTCCTGGATGAACAGATCGTTCTTGAAAAGAGCTCTCGCAATGGCACGCCGTCTTTTTGGGCAAAGCAATGTCGGTAGAAGGGGGTGTGTAGTGGAATTCCCAGTTACCATTCAGCACTCTGCACAGACGTGACAACAGGCCATCCTTGATGGAATTGTTAGGCTTTGTACAGCCAGTAGCGTGGGTACTGGCGCTGGATATTGTTCAGAAACACGCTCACCTGCACCAACAACACATGAGATTTGATGCTTTGTGCACGTTGGGTGTCCTTTATTGCATTGTACGCACCAAGACGAGGATGATGCTGCCCGTAAAAACCGGCATCGCCACGTACAAGTACCCAAGGTCTTGGATCTCTGGGCCGGAAATGACAGCGATGAGGGCTGTCGCGCCGCCGGGGGGGTGCACAGTGTCTGTAATTTGCATGACCACGAGGGCGAGCGACACAGCAAGCGCGCAGCTGAGCCATTTCCACTCGTCCCCAGGAGCAACGTGGAGAAAGAGCTTCGAGACGGAAACCCCCACGATTGCGCTGAGGGTATTGCCCATTACAACATTCTACACACCCCACAACGTTAGGATACGAAATACAGGTGGTGACGGCACCCGAGGCTGTGCAAGGGGCGACTGTATCGCGCCGAAGGTAAGGATGGCTGAGGCACCGAACGAACCGATGATCGATTGCAACTACATTTGTGGTGTTGAAAGGAGTGCAGAATGGCCCCGAGATGTCGAGGCATTTCCTCACCTTGGCGCCGGTTCCAAACTTGGCATTCGCGCTGTATTGGATTGCAGCAAGAATGCCAATGCCGCAGAAGCTACTGAGAAACGACCAGAACAGTATCAAAACCTGATGGCGCCGTCGGTGGCTATCGTATGCGGCATTGCGGTGGATCGGATCGATCGCAAGGCTCGGATACGCAGTGTTCACCTCGGGATTCCCCGGCATCGACTCCACGCCGCGAAATTTGAGAGCATATGTACTGATCAGAAGAGGTCCTTTGGATGGAACCGTGTCCGACACTCTCTGGAACCCCCCGTCCACTCCATTTTCCGCTGAGCATGGAGTCGTTGGCGGCGGTGGCACCGCCATGTCGATCGCAATTCTGCCTCCATCGCTGACGTAAGCACCACGACGCAGCGATTGGTCAGCTATTTTTACACCCTCTTGATGAGTTCACAGGTGGGTGCACGACAACACTACTTCCTGTATTCCTCTTGCTTCTGTATCTTGTAATGCATAGTTTCCTCTTTTATGTACCTATACAAAAAATCATAACTCGACTATATATTATTCCCCACTGTTATGGCGCATTCAATATTTTAAGTTGTACTGTACCTATACAAATATGTTGAAGTCTCGGGGATGAATGCAGTATTTCAGATTGTATTGTATCGTATACAATGATTAAGGTGCACTAGGTACAGCTTTACCAGAAATACTGTTGCTTCAGGAGCTCTCGGAACTTCGGGGATGCGGGGCATGGATGGCTTAAAGCGGCGTGCCAAAGACCGATTCCTTCCATGAGGCTTCTTGGGGTGGAGTTGGATGCTCCGCCGTCACTTCGAGAACCAGTAGCGAGGGTATTGGCGCTGCACATTCGTCACTAAAACGCTGACCTACGAGGCGCGAGTGGGGACCGCTCAAGAAGAATTGTGCGTCGACGCACCAGCACAAGAATGCAGCTGCCTGTGAACACGGGTATGACTACGTACAAGTACCCTAGGTCTTGGATCTCGCGACCAGATGTGACGGCGAGAAGTGCCGACGCTCCCCCTGGTGGATTCACCGTGTCGGTGAGTTGCATGGCGACGAGGGAGATTGATATGGCGAGGGCACAGCTGAGCCATTTCCACTCATCCCCAGGGGCAACGTGATGGAAGAGGTCGGCGATTGCAACTCCGACAAATGCACTCAATGTATTGCCGACAATGCAATTCTAAGGGTTGCTTCAGCAATACGAACGAAGAAGCCGAATGAAATGGACGAACCCTGGGCTGGGCCAGTGGCGCATGTATTGCGCCAAACACGAGAATCGCCATGGCTCCAAATGAGCCCGTGATCGACAGGACCTGCTCCATAAACAGCAGTTATACATGTCGACGCCGATGGTCCATACCTTGACACCAGAAGCGTAAGTTGCATGCAAGTTGTAATGAATGTACGCTAGGATGGCAATGCCGGTGAAGCATGCCACGAAAGACCAGCAGAGAGTCTTCGCTTTGGCGGCCAATGCTTCGGCTGTGTAGTTTGAAGCCGTGCGGTTGGCAGGAAGAATCGCCAGTGGTGGAAAGGCAGGGCATGGCTCGGGCGTCGTGTCCACGCCTTGGATCCTTCGTAGGTATGCCCGAAGCCCATCGACTGGAGCGTCTTCTTGGACGTAGCTCAAGTCGACGAGCCTTGTTCCAAAGCCGCTCGACATACCAGTGGGTGGGACAAGGGGGCATTGCAACTTCAAACACATGCAATGACCAATAAACAGTCGGCATTCGATCATACATGATATTAAATTAAACAGGTACTAATCCAGTTGATCGATGACAACAATTCCTTTTGTCCGTATCGATTTGCGCCGTATATGCGATATCGAAGGTTTTCACCAAGCGTGAGGGACCGTTCAAATGGAGCATCCCGTGTCGAGGCCAAGCATCGCCCGACTTTGATGCTTTATCGTGAGAGGATTCCAGTGTGTGGCATGCATGGCGCTCCCCATCACAAGATGACTACGCCTCACCGATTGAGCAATCTGTTTTAGTCGCTTTGATCAAAATCCCCATGATGATGCGTCTCGATTTTGATTGGTGGACCAACGAGTGTTATGACGCTATCACATCCAAGATCGGACCGCGAGCGGTTCGTCCATCTCGGCACAACCCAACATCGCACGGCGAAAGCACATCTTAGACATCATGGCACAGAAGAAGGCCCTGTGGAGCTCCCTTTCGTCGTTGAACAAGCTCAACCAAAGCGCCAAGTCGACGCTGTACACGCTTGAAACGGCGAAAGGTCCATTGGAAGGCTTTGCCGCCCACAATGAGGCGCCACGCGCCCCGTTCCCCCCGTTCACAGCCGAGACGGCGCTGCAGAAGGTCAAGGCCGCTGAAGACGCGTGGAACTCTCGCGATGCCGAACGGGTGTCTCTCGCATACACTCCCGACACGGTGTGGCGCAACCGCGACCAGATTTTTGTTGGACGTGAGGCTGTCGTCGCCTTCCTTCGATCGAAGTGGGCTCTCGAGACCAACTACACGCTGGTGAAGAACCTGTGGTGCCATGACAACAACCGCATCGCCGTACGATTTACCTACGAATACCAGCGCATCTCGGACGGCCAATGGTTCCGATGCCATGGCAACGAGCTCTGGCAATTCGACGACAAAGGGTTCATGCAGCATCGAGATATGAGCGGCAACGATGTTGCGATAGACGAATCCGATCGCCTCTACGTGAAGTAGGGCTCACCTCCAACGACAAAAACGCTTCGAGTTGTAAATGGAATACCTTTCCAGCCCTTCAAATTTCGCGCTTAATTCACAATGTCATCCATGCATGCGCAGTCCATGAACGAGTGATTCCAGTGTGTCAAGGATGTCCCGCGCGTCGTAACGTGTGCAGAATACTTGGGTTATTAGCGCAGCAGGTCCACAATCGGCGAGAGTTAAAGAATATGCGTCGCAAGTGCAGCCGTAGTAAAACACTGGAATATCAGAGACAAACGATGTTGCTCGTAGCGGGTGAAGTTAGGTCCAGGCCAACATCTTTTCCAATGCTTCCAAGTCGTCGACGGGAGCTTCCTCGATCTTTTTCTGGTAATAGTTTTCAATGAACGCGAGATCCATCTTCGACTTGATGTCGCAAACAAAGTTGATGGCGGCACCCTTGCGGCCAAATCGACCCGTGCGCCCGATGCGATGCAAATACGTTTCGGGATCCTACCAAATGTTGAATCGCTCTCAAACCATGCAACGCGTCTGAAGGTAAAATCGTACCGGTTGGCCTTCTCGGTTCACAGGGATATCGTAGTTGATCACGAGGGACACTCCAAGCACATCAATCCCACGCGCGAGCACCTACTCCCATCACCATGTATAAAACGCGAATTGGTTCGTGTGTGTGTGAAAGAGACGTACGTTGGTAGTGATCAGGACCTTGGTCGTTCCGAGTCGGAAGTCATCGAGCACTTGGTCCCGAACTTCCTTGGCCATGTCGGCGCCGTGTAATATACCGACCTTGTGGCCCTTTTCACGCATCAGGGCCGTCACCTTCTTGGCAGTTTCACGCGCTTGAACGAAAATGACGCTCTTGCCAACGTTGAGCAGCCCAAAAAGGTCGCTCAAGACCTCTGCCTTGTGCGCTTGGCTCTTGCAATCGATCCAAAATTGTTTGATTTCGTCGAGCGACAGTCGCTCCTTCTTGACCAGAATTGTGTTGTGGTTCGGCACCATCTTCTCGGCAAACTCACGCACATCGTCGGCGTATGTGGCGGAAAACAGCAAGATCTGGCACGCCGGATTCTTGATCATTCTGAGGGACAAACCGGTGAATCACTGGAGCACAACAAAACGTCGTACTTTTTGATGGCCAGCGACCGGTCACGCATACCGCTTTCGTCAATCATGACATCGGCCTCGTCCAATACAAAGATCTACGAAAACCACGGTTAGCAAATGAAAAAACTTGTTGAACAGTTGTCAAGAAACCATGACAATCTCGACAAATTGCGAGAGTGAATTGAAACACAAAATTCGTGCAAAAAGGCGCACTATCGAGCGATCGTGGTCGTACTTTGAGGTTGGACAGGTCGAGCGTGCGCTTCTTCACGAGGGACTCGACGCGGCCGGGCGTCCCGACCACAATTTGGGCATGAATATGCTGGCCCTTTTCGACTTCGTTTCCGGGAATAGCAAGAAATGTTTCAATGCCACAGAACGACCCCATGACCGTCACGACAGCCATAATTTGACGAGCTAGTTCACGTGTCGGCGCCAAACACAGCGACTGTACGCGCTTCGTCGTGTCTTTCGTGGCACGGTACAGCATGCCGAGGACAAATGTAGCCGTTTTGCCACTGCCACTTTGGGCTTGTCCAATCAAGTTCTCGGGGGGTCTACATTCACGACGGGCAGGTTTGAGAATCCATGTGGGCTTGCTTGAAAATTGCATACTCTGTCAAGATCATGGGGAGCGCAACAGTTTGAATCTTCGAAGGCTTCGCAAACTTCATGGCGTAGACACCTTTTAGGAGGTTTTCCGGTCTAGTGAGCGAACATGATTCAGTTTCCACCAGCGCATGGTTCGGGACGTACAAGTTGAGCTCTTCAAAGCTGACAGCAGAGTACAAGTGCGAGTTCGGGTTCGATCGGACAATCTGATCATCAACACACAGATGTGATCACACCTTACCCCATGGTAAAGGAAGACAACGTACATCCAAGGTCGCAGTGTACTCTTTGTCGGCGTCGAGACCTTGTCCCATTGCCATGATATAATCCAACGAATGCGAGATTTCCTCTGAGCCACAAACGTGCATAAGATCTAGATTAAGCTCACGCATTTACACACCTGTTGAGAAAGCATCCGCAGGCGCGGCAGGCGGCGCGGCACTGGGCTTTTCTTCTTCAACGGCAGGGACAAGAGGCAGTGCTGGGGAGCTCATCGCCGTTGTTTCAAAAATGGCGTTGTGCCCACTCTTTTGCTATGTGAATGAAGGTCATTTCGTCCAATCCACGAGGATTCATCGGAATAATCGAACATGATTGGGTAAAATATTGATCTACAGGGGAACAGTCGCACTCTATACAGCAACTATACGCGCACTGAGGGCTTGACCTCCATATTTCAGCCAATCCATATTCACGTTGCGCCTGGTTGTCCTTGGATTGGCTAATATTTGACCAACAAAATCACATGTATTGGTCAGCACGTTCGTGTGAACATTTAACCAAGCAAAGATTTGACACGGGCAAAATATGAAACAGAATGGAATTATGCGGTGGTCGCGTAAAACTTGAGCTGGCAGTCCTCCCCTCCGCTGACGAATGCTGGCTTGGGATTCGGTAGCCAGGCGACATCCAGAGCCTTGCCGGTGTGTGCCGCCAGCGTGAAGAGCGGGATCGAGCTGCGGGAGTCCCAGAGTTTCACACTTCCATCGTATCCAGCAGAGACAAAGTGATGTGCGTGCGACGGCGACCATTCCACAGCGCTGACCCACTGCTTGTGCGACGAAAACGTTGCTTGGACCAACGTTGTGCCCGCCTTGGCGGCGCGGGGATCCCATAGACGAATGTGGTTGTCAGGGTGGGCGCTGAGAATCGTGCCATTTGTCGACACGCTGATGTCGCTGAGAGTGCTGCTGCCAGTCTACGACAAATATTAGCCATGGATAGCATTCATGTGCAGCTACGAACCATCGTTTGAGTACATCGTTCGGTGGTGAGGTCCCACAGCTTGATGGATCGATCCATAGACCCAGAGTACAGAAAATGTGCTTGATGCGGATCCACGGCCACAGCGAGCACAGCAGCCGTGTGTCTAGCCATGATAAAGCTCAGCTTCCGCCACGCAATGATGCTGTGCTGTCTACCCCGGGAGAATAGTGGACGCTTGCTGTTCGGTCACTTTGGCCTTGGCGACTTTCGAATTGGTCTTTTGCCTCTTCGTCACAGCAACATCGTCATCGACGTCCTGAGAGGATTCGCCAGGCACCGACCACACGCGCACTGTGTTGTCCCAGCTGCCAGTCACGACCTATGGTTGTAGCAGTGTTAGTTCGTCGTATTCGCTCCAGGATACGGTGCACCGTTTGGTCGTATACAGCTACTGCATCCACGCTGTTCGCATGTCCGACGTTAACGCCGACCAGCGTCAGCGCCTTGTTTGTAGCATCCCACGTCCAGACGTTCGCCTTCAGGTCCTTACTGCCGGTCACAATTACGTTTTGGTGAATCGATATCGATTTGATCACACTGTCGTGAGCTACACGATAGCGTCACGGTCCACAGAGCAGACTCTTTTCAAAGTACTGGTCGTACCTTTGGCCGACCCGAGCAGTTCCCCCGACGCTGCAAACACACGGAGGATGCCATCGTAACAGCCCGTGACGACGATACTGTCGTAGCCAGATTTCGTGAGGTAAGCATCGGTAATGTCAAGGCAAATCTACGTACTCGTTGAAGCTACTGACTGCGCTGATCCAGTCCGGGTGGTTCTGGGACTGTGATTCCTCGGGTTCCAAATGAGCTTCGACGTACTCGAGGGTAAGCACGGCTTCGTCCGTCAGGTGGTTTGTCACCACGTATTTCTCCAGCGTCGTGCGCAGAAATGTGTTGTCAATAAGAAAGTCAAAAGGTTTCGGAGCTGTCGTGTTGAGCAAGTGGTTGACAACTTGGGACAAGCCGGCTCTGGCGAGTTTGATCGGGACAGCGAACGGCGTCTCGGTGACACGGATCGCCGGGTTTTTGGTCACGAACTTCACGCGGATCTACGTTGACGTGTGAGGCAATTGCTCAGCCATTGCCGTGTCGTCTTGCGGGCACTTACCTGGGCGCCTTCGTCGAGGGACATCGCGGTCGTGGCCTTCACAAGTGTGTCGTGCAATCGATCGATTGTTGGTTAGCGCGGTGCAATTCCACGTACCAATCAAATGCCGCGAGGGCCATATCCGGATGCTCCCATTATCCGAATGCAAGCCGGATGCCGCCATTTATCCGGACGTGCCCTTTCGCGCAAGATTCGAAAAACCAAGGCGGCGTGGCCAAGCCAATGGGGGCCGACGCTACTGAGGATGCCAGGGGTTACTCAGGGAGTTAGCCTTCGAATGGTGCAACCGCGGTGTAATTGGAACAATTGCATCCACGCTGCACACGGTCAAAAGGTTGTAGCCCACTCGGTAGTGTGCAAATTGCCACCACTGGCACCCCTTGGACGTGAAAGTGCTCCACGTTTGAGGACGGCCGACGTGCATTTAGGGCGGCAAAGGACGTCCATTACTCGCATTGGTGTCTGACTGGTCGAAATGATGCAGATTCACTTGAAGGATATGCCCCAGCAAGGCAAACTTAAAGGAGTTATTGCAACCAGCAGCAGCACGGCCACGCTTCGAGTCAAAGTCCCACCCAACGGCGGTCGTTGGTCCGACCACGAGCACAGACTGTTCCTTCAAGGCATCGAGCTGTATGGCAAGGACTGGCGACGAATCGCGCGACTCGTCCAAACGCGCACAACGGTGCAGACTCGCAGTCATGCTCAGAAACACTTTGATCGCATGGAGAAGGAACGCCGGGAGGACAACCTGCTAATGACCGAACGTGCTGCAAAAGCTGGGCTTTTCCCGCGGAAGACTGACTCTCTGACCGCGCCCAAAAAGCGCAGCCATGCCATCAAGAAACCATCAGCAGTCAAACAGCCTTCACCATCGCTGGAGCTAACTAACGTCACGTTTCCATCTGCGCCACAACCACCGCTGGCCATGACAAAGACCAGCTTTGCCCCGCCCCCGCCTCGATTCCTCGACGATCACATGTATCGATACTTGCACGGCCCGCCGAAGCCGCAGCTTGCCTTGGGCCCGCGCTTGGGTGTCCCCAACATGGAGGAGGTCGGGTTCGCCATGGCCTCGGATGGTCAAGTCTTGGATTATATATCGTTTGACGAATGTGATGACGACCACTTTGTCGAAGTGGACGAGTCAGCTCGACCGGACGTGGAATACCTCCTCGACGCGATGCCAGGGACCGACTTTTATTCAATCTTGGACGTGGCAAAGGACGCGCACCAGACGAACTCTAGTGGTGACGACGGCAAGTCCGACGGGCCCGCTCGGACACATACTCCCTACGACCATCTCGTCCTTGCGTGTGAGCCGTCGATTTTGCCGATCCGACAGCAACGCGGGCTTTCCTTTCCACGATCCGTCCGACCCGAGTCCCCCAAATCGTCGCCCAAACTGTCTTCCGTCATGAACAGTATTTATGTCTAAAGAATGGCCAGAGAACTCTCACGGGGTTGGAACCTTATGAGCCAGAGTATGGCTTCCACTGGAAGCCCCCTACTTGTGGAGTAGAGGGGTAGAAACCTCGGTTAGGACGTTAATGAGGCATCGAATGGTGGACGTGGTGGGGAGGAATTGTCGGCTGGGGAGGCATGTGCAGTAGCTGAAGCTGACGCCCTGTCTGGTCCAACGCAGTGCCCCCACTTCTACACGAGCTCTCGGCATATTGCTGCTTGGTATGGAGCATGCGCTTTTGGAGCGACTCGAGTGCCTTCCGTCGCATGAATGGCGACTGCGACGGGATGCCCTTGATCGTTGTAGTTGGTGTCGGCTCAAACTGCATTTGAAGTTTCCCGCCTCGTGATGAGTTGGGCAATGACGCAGCCGTCGTATGTGTTTGCTCTGATTGTGGTGGCGGCGTAGGGGGTTCGCGGGGGGGAGTTTGTGTGGTGGAATTGACTTCGACCATGTACCTGCTTGTTGACTTAGTCAACTTGGCCATCAAGTCCAAGTCGTACCGTTGCCGGTCGCCCAGAGCCATCGCCGAAATGTCCGTGGGGGCCAACGATGCCAATGTCAGGATCCGCTTGGTTGTAGCGGGGTCCAGCCGCCCTTTCGAAGGCACGGACGACGTTCTGCATCTTTGCAATTGGTCAGTACAACTCGTCGTCGCCCCGAGATGGGGTTGCGGTGACGGAGCAGTCCGCGGTTGAGTGGAGAACTTGCCCTGGCCACGAGGACTTGTCGTGGCGGGGCTGTCGTAAAGACTGTCCATTATGATCATGGATGTGCCTCGAACATCCTACATTGCCACGTGTGAGCTATAAACGTGACCAACGAACGATATGGACGTACAATAGGAGCATGGTGCTGCGATGGAGCTGTCGGAATGTCGGCACCCATCGAGTTGTAGCACACGAACGCGTCCATGCAGTGCTCCCACGCTTTGTGTTGTTGGGCTTGCAGGGTCTCGTGGGTGCGGGAGAAGGCGGCGCGCTTCGTGGCAAAACGGCGACGCAAGCGAATGAGGGCATGGTCGATGGTCGCGGAAGTGTCCATGTCGAGCTTGAGGACGTCTTCCATGCGCTTGAGCCCGAGGCATTTGAGCACGCACTGCCATTTGTTCCAGTTGATGTTTTCCCGCAAACTCGTAAGGGTATTGGCATAGTTTTCAATCAAGTGCTGGACCGCTTGGCGACTCGGCACCTTGGCCACAGGAGGCGGCGCGTACATGCTGTTACGGGCGTTGTAGTGGTGGCTCAAAACGGACCGAGGCAAGTGTAGCATTGAATCGACCATGTCGTCGGACGGCATCGAGTGCATTATCGATGAGCCGCGATTGCTCGACGCGTCTTGACGATGATGCACTGGCGAATGCGGTATTCGGTTACCAGGGCGATGCACGTCTACATCTTTGTGCAGCCCTGTACCCTCCAAGATGTAATTCGAAAGCGTTGTGTGGCCAGCAAACCCGTCGCTGACGTCGTCGACTGCGAGCTCAGGGTGCCAGTCCGCTTCGCACACTTGCGTGCTCGAGTTTCGCATGCTTGGGCGCGCCGTCGCAACAGCCACAACTTCTCCGCTGTCCTGCGGAGCGTTCGAGTAATTTGTCCGACGAGGCTCCATCTGTCGAGGTTCCAGCATACGCAGCTGGGGCGGGGGTGGTTGGGGATCCGGCAATGAGATGTCCACATGGAGCGCTGAAGGGGGTTCTTCAGGTTCTGCAGGTGTCGAAGTGGGAAATGGAGATGGTGTTCGTGATGGCAAGGGAGTCTTCGGGACGGGAGTTGTTGATGGTTGCGACGGCGGCATGACCTGTACTGGTGACGAAGCGTCGTATGGTTCTTCCGAGAGCGTTTGGGGGGTTGGTGTCCTCGATGGCGTCGATGATGGCGCTGGGCTTGGAGGCGGCTCAAATCGTTCCGGGGCCACGTCGCTGTCGGTCGGCGTGTAGTCGGGTTTGCACAGTTGAGCAAGTTCGGCTTGATGCAGCGACATGAGCCGCTTGCTCATGCGTTTTGCAGACACAAGCGACCAAGTTGACTTGAGGACTTGCTTGACTTTGGACACTTGGTGGGGCTTCGACTCCGCCTAGTTCTCAAGGAGGTGAAAAGGCCACCCCATGACACGAACGACGGGGGGTACCGTCTTGGTGTCCGTGGAGTTCACAGCCAAGCTCTTGTACAGCGACTTGATCGTGCGTTTGGCTTCGCGGAGCAGATCGTCCTTCTCGTCGAGGAGCTTGCCGTACTTGGTTTCGGCGACCGTCGCGATCCGAATCACTTCTGCGCGGTGTTTCCGCATCAGCTCGGTTGCTTTCTTGTCGTACTGGTCGATCATTTGGTGCCGAAAGAGGCACATCGAGTCGATGAACTTGCGTTTTAAAATGGCTTTTTCCGCCCCAAACTGCAGCTGGAGCTGGTGGATCCGGTCGTCCAGTGTCATGTCGGGGCTGGACTCGATGGCGCCCGTGAGGCTGAGCTTATCCATGGCCTGCATGGATGCATTGAATGCGGCTTCGGCGTCGCCCAGCTCCGGCGTGATCTGTTGAGCCAACCCCGACGCCAAGTCGTGCGCCGACAAACTGCCCTTCAAGCTAACGCGACGGCTTTTTGATTCACCCACGATTTTGCCTTGCCCGGCAGGATCGTCGTCCAAAGTTACGCCTTCCGGCACCTCAACCTGCACTGGGACCCCCTTTGGGCCTGCCATCATGATTGATTTACCTACGATCACCAACGAGGGGTATCAAACTGTGTGTCGATGGACAGCCGTACGTCGCGTTGCCGCAGCCGATGACAGCATCTCCGACGGGGGCACCACAGACGCCATCGCTTGCGCTACGGAGCCTTCCGCGAACGCTTTGTTAATCAATCCGCTCAAGTGCTTGTGAATGGTTTGTTCTTGGACGCTTTGGCGCCGAGACCGAGGCATCCCCCCGGTCTGGGGCGGCAATTGCTGCGGCATCAGGTTGGGGTCGTCGCCTGGCAGCGGCGCACAATCTGCCACCCCCGCGACTTGATCGTGGACTTCCCGTTCGTCAAAGTCGTCGTCGTCGTCGCTAATATTCGGTCCATGACCTCCCGAATCGTCGTCGGCCGCGTCGGAATCTTCCATGTTCGCGTCGTTCTCGTCGTCATCATGCATGCCATGTCCTTCCAAGGGAGCGTGCTGCTGCGGCTCGTGGTGCTGGATCATCACCAGCGACGAAGTGTTTGCATGGGCCACAGGCATGCTGCCGTTGCGACTGCGAAGCAAGTCGTTGTCCACGTGCAAATGACGCTCCGTGAATCCATGATGCCCTGCGGCAAGGACACTGTCAAAGTGTTTTTTCATCTCGGTGCGCTGCCGGTCGAGCGCTTTCTTGTGCTGTATTTGGGACTCGCCCAACTGGGCTTTGATCTCTTTCAGCTTGGCCTTCAAGTCTCGGATTTCGTGCTCGTATTCGTGCGCAATGCCATGCAGCTGGACACTTTGTCTGCGAGCCAATTCTTCCGCCTTGTCCGCGATGTCGTCGTGCGCTTTTGACAGCAGCTCCTGGTTTTCCTGGAGCAGTGACTGGGCTTGAGCTTCCCGCTCCGTCAAGTCGAGGACTTGTGCGGCCAAGGCTACGAACCGGTCCGCCATGTGAAATCGATGGCGTACAGCGAGATTAGGAGTACCAGTTGCCTTGATCGTGGCATCACGCTCCTTGGTCTCGAGAGTCTGGTGGAGACTGAATAGCGTCATGTACTTTTCCTTCCAATGGGCCACCGTCCGCTCTTGCTCCTCTCGCTTGCCTTCTTCGTTGTTCAGGACGAAAATCTCGTGCTTGAGCCGAGTGATCTCGTCGACTTTGCCATGTAGCAGCGTCTTGAGCCGCTTCGCCTCGTCCTCGCGCTCCTTGACAACTTCCGCGATCGACGTGTACATGTTGGACGTTTCCTGGAGCTGGCCCAGCAAGATGGCTTTTTCGTTCTGGAGGCGCTGAACTAACTTGGCGGCGTCCTCGGACACGGTGGCAGTTGGGGCGTGCACAATCTTGGTACTCGGCACTGCGGCCGAACTCGCACTCATGTGGCCCCTGATATTGGCTGTATCGCCTGCTTGCATGTCCTGGAGTGTTTTCACGGTCTGGCGGAACAAGTTGGTGAGTTTCCTCATCACAGGGGTGCTCTCCGTTGCCCAGTCGTCTACAACGGACTGCGAGTCGCGCGACATGAGAATTTTGACTTCGTCCATGTCCTAGATACGACGATCGTGAGGGCAAGCGATGTGCAGCCAACTGCACCTTGGTGAAGAGCCGCTCGTTGAACCCGGACGCCATCGTGAGGCTTTCGTGCGTCGCCATGAGGATTTCGCCAACTTTCCAAGTCAAGGGGGTCAACGTATCGGTCGAGTCAAACGTGGAAGCCTTGGCCATCGACTCGTCGAAAGCATGCATGACCTAAGTTGACATGGTCGAGCCGTCGTTAGGATCGGACACGCAGCACATGGGGGCTGCAATACGTTGTCAATGCGGCCTTGGATGGACTTGAGCGCGACAAGTTCCTTTGACAGCGGCAGACTCTTGTCCGTCGTGATGATCGTGGTCGATCCAGGAGCAATGAGTCTCCCGGTCCTGCTGTCGTCCGTGCTGTCGCCGCGCCCGTCGTCCGACAAGATGTCGACAATGCTTCGAGTTGACGCATACATCCCCCCGTTCGGATGAGATGCGGGCTCGGGTGTCCCTGGCTTGATGTCAAAGTCGTGGCTGTGGTCGTACTTGCTGCGGTGGGGTTTTGCTTTGAAGAAGTGGAGGCGCGACCCGTTTGGGGGCATCGTTCCGAGAAGGGGGGCCACTGGGTGTAGGGCTGGTTGGGGTTTCTTGGCCAGACTTGGCAGCGGCGGCGGCGGCATCGCGCGCCTGACACTTGGGCCGTTTCAATCGATCTGGTAACTTCCCCATGCTGCCGCCGTTCGTCATAATTAGCACACCAACCTGAGGCAGAAAAGAGGAGGTAGGCATGTGTTCAAAGCGCTGGCTAACCTAGTGTCTATCGGATGCGGAGAGGGGACTTGGGCGGACTGCGAACGGGGCTCTGGGGCGGGCTGTTGGACTGTTTCTGCGCGACCAGGTAGTCCCCTTGGGGATTGATTGTCATCTTCTTGTTGGGGGCAGGACGGCCGACGGTTTTCCCTGGCATAAGCAGCGTCAGCGCGCCCTTCTTCATGCTCGTCATGATGCTGCCCTCCGATTTGTGCTTGAGCGGTGAGTTGTGCGCCGCCGCGACGTCGGCCTTGTCGTCCATTTCCTCGGTTGGCAAGTCGACCGCGCTCCGCATGAAGTCCTGGACCTCCTCCATGAAGTCCTGTTGCGGGCCGATGACACTGCCAGGGCGACACAGGCGCAGCCATCCGATGACTTCGCGCGCCGTGAACTGCTCGTGCTTCATCATGTAGCACCCGATGCACGTGCCGGTGCGCCCAAGGCCAGCCTTGCAATGCACCGCGACAGCCCCCGGCGTTCGCTCGGACGCTTCGATGAACTGCTTGAGGATGTGCATCGGCGCGTTGGTGCCATCGGGATAGTACAAATCCAAGTGGTCGATCCCGGCCGACACGAACCGGTTGCGGTCGTAGCACTTGTCATTGAGCCGCACGACGAGCGTGACATTCATCTTTTTGAAGTACGGGACGTAGTGCTCGGGAGTGAGGGTGATCTGGCCGTTCTTGTTGGAAAATTTGTTGTGCGGGCCCGCGAACGCGATAAACTTTGGCGAGACCCAGCTCAAGTCGCCGTTCTCGACCTTTTCGTAGAACTGGTACTCGTCCACGTTGAACGTTGCTGTGTTAATGTACTGGTTTGCCTTGGCTTTCTCGAGGCCATCGAGGCAATTCTTGATGCTGAGATCGTACGTGCATTCAAAGTCAGTCGCGTCGTGAAACGGAGGAAATCGGAGGTCCGAGAACGGCGCCCACGCCGCCGCCGCCGTCATGCCGTGGAATAGGATGCCCCAGCACCCGAGGAGGCACACAGCGTTGGCGCGGCGCTGGCCGTTGGTGCTCGAAAACAAACACACTTTGGTGGTGGCGCTGACGCGGGCGGCTTGGGCGAACGCATCTTGGACAATGTCGTGGAAGCGGAAGACGTGGCCAATGTTGAGCGGGCCGAAGTCGAGACAGTAGTTCCAGTAGATGAGCTGGTTGTCGATGGAAAAATACAGCATGTCTTCGGTCGACTTGGGCAGGGCACTCACCGAGGTGTAGTACAGCTTGTTCGGGACAAACTCGATGAGCACCGGCGCCGCGCCTCCTCGGGCAGGACTAGAGTCGGGGGATGCGCGGAAGTGGGCGCTCATGGGTGTCGAAATCGAATGTGGGTGGGGCGGCACAAACAGAAGGACGTTCGAAGTGGTTGACGGTTGAAGATGGACCCAGGACGAGAAGGAGTCCTCGATCTGGGCGGCGCCGCCGCTGGCCAGTGCCGTGCACGCACCGCCTCAAAATAGATCCACCCCCATCACCCCCGTCATGCCACCAGCATTTCACGTTACAACGATATATCATGCATTAAAAATAGGGCCAACGCGACTCCGACATTGGTTTGCACCTTGGTGCCGTGTTTCAGTTGCAATGGCGCGCCATCGGAGGGGCGGGAAATCTTGCCACAGGATCGAGCTGCTGAACGGCTGCCCGTTGGTGGTAGCTGCCGTCAGCAACTATCTCGTTTCGTCGAAGGAAGGCTTGTCAAAGGTGTTTATCGGATCACAGAAGCGACGTATTGCTCGAGAGCGTGCAACGTGTCAGCTTGCAATGCCGTGAGATCCAAATTGAGCTCCTCGTTTTGGCCATGCACGAGAATCCATCGAGGCTCGTAGTACGCCACGATCTGTAACATTCCCTCGAGCGCTTCGCTGGACAAGGCCGTGATGCGGTGCGTGAGTCTCTCAAGGAGGAGGTGCTTCATCGAGGGGGTGGAGGTACGGACGTGGTGGCTTCCTGGCAGCATTTGAAACTGAGTGGACATGGTGAATTCGACAATGACGAGTACTCCGACCGCAATGGCCTGCAAATTCCATCGACCTTTTCACAACGTTCTTCAGGTCAACTTCCCTCCACGGGCTGTTGCGATGGCTCTTGGTCAAACATGAGTGATGGTCAACGACCAACACGCGTACGGGACGCCGACCTCTGTTGGAAAAAGGTTTGTCCCACCGCAGTTGTGACATTGGCGGGTGCTTGACGATATGTACACCTGCCTTTAAGGACACCATGTCGCGATTGGATGTGGAGTGTTGGTTTATCCCAGCTGTTTTGGTAATTCCCATGGACGCCATTCAAGCCACAGAATTCACACATCCTTGAGCTCCCTCGCATCTAGGGTATCATTCTACGGGACTCAGCAAAGCGTACGTGTTGGGGAACAAGCGCCTCCCCAACCCTGCCAGCACCAAGATACAATATCAGCTGCAGAGCGACCTGGTAAAGCATCAAACGTTTCTCACCGGTTGTGGACAACGTTCGAGAAGAATACCAGCGTTGTATCCAGAACATCGGATTGAAAATCAAACAATTTCAGCCAATGAAGTGACGTCGCGGATACGGAGTCTGTCTCATGCACGATTGGTGGCCCACGGTTGTAGAACTCACGTTTGACGTCATCAGGAGTAAAACGTAACGCGTTTTTATGTTCGTTGCCCCGACTTCCACATTAAACGGCGCTGCTTAATTCACCGGATGAACGACAAAAAGGTTTAACGTAGTCCAGGCGCCCTTTACTCACACCAACACAGCGAGAAAATACAAAAACGCTTTTATGAAGAGTTTTAAATATAGCTTGTTGTTTGTAATGAAAATTAATGCTATTAAAAGTAGATTGAAAACATACTTATACTAGGAGTTTGTATACAACGGCTGATGCCTCAACCCTCCCGAACAAGAAGATTCCCGATGACGTGGGAACACCGATGCATCCGTGATGAGAACGTGCGTGTCAACGACTCGATCGCTGTCGGAAATGGAGCTGCAACCTCTTATCGCAATGGGTCGCCATTTGACATTCTGTCCTCTCGAACCCACTGATCCCCACCACCATGAGCTCCATGCAAGTTGAGTCGTATCTGTCGTGCATTCCGCAACCCGTTGTCTGCGACGCATACGAGGTGTCGCCCTCGGACGACGAGCTCGAATTCCTTGTCCATCAAGTCAGGCAGCTCCCTCAAGATGATCTTGAAGAAATGATGTGCATCGTGTCGGCCTACGAACCCCAGTGGCTGGATGTGCTGGGACACACCGCCGACGCCGCAGTTGACGTCAAGTCCCTCAGCCCACTCGCCATTGAAGTCATGCAGCACTACGTGTACACGGATTTGGCTTGTTGCTTTGTTGCCAGCATGGACTCTGACAACGAAACCGATGACGAGGCCATGGACGTGGATGAGACGTGCTGAATCCACCGCCGTCGACTTCCGTCGTGTGGCTTATCTCTATAGCTTATTTAACGATTTTTTATCCGTGCCGCCTTGCTCGCCGTGCGGCCTGTCAACATGAAGAGCTTGGTGGGACCGAAAGGTTCTTCAGCACCTAGACAAGGCGTGGGTGGAATCGACGTACACTTCGTGCACACAGACACGACACCAATATGGTGACCCGCAACAACGCATGGACGCGACGATCTCGGCAGGTGTTATGCGTATCGGTCCTGGCAAGGTTTGCGTCGTCAACCGGTACGATCCCTTGTGTGAAGTGCTGTTGCACACTCGATGCAGTGGCAGGATGAAGTGGAGTGGCGGGTTCTCGTGCGCTCTGCAGATTGGACCAACATTCGACCTGCACTCGGAGGACACGGGAATGGAGGGGATTTTGACCGCCCTTCTCCGCCTCCACTTCGTCTGGCCTTGCAAAGTGTTCATGCTCTCTGGACTAGGCTGGTTGCTTCGTGCCGTGTCTCCGGCCAACGACACGAACGCAGCATATCCAGCAGCGGTAGAACCTTCGAGCCGGGTGTTGACACGCAACCAGGGAGGTCACTTTCATTCGATCATGCCCAACACATGCGAGATGGGTCGATATTTCCGTTAACTTGGCACTTCCTGCAACGAGCGCCAAGTTCGCCATTGTGATGTGCCATTCGAGTCATACTGTGTCATCTTGTCATGCACTAGGTGCCTTTTCGTGATTTCGCTCAAACTCGTATGGCGGGGACGCGTCGCCCGGGGGAATGGACGGCTTGGACGTCATGTAGTCGGCCACCATGTTTTGAAATCGGTGAATCGTCTCTTCAAACCGAAACGTCATGCGCCCGCCTTGGTACGCCGTGGCTTTGACCCCAACCTGGACACGCTCGCAGATCGCAAAGTCCTCGTTGTTGGTCCGGTCATAGAACGCCCACATGTTGTCCAGCTTTTCCTTGTGACCTAAACCAGTCATTCGTTGGTGCTACAACAAGCACAGTGTATACCTGGCACGTCGTACACACTCGGGTGCACAAACAGCTCTGCGTGCTCGACCGTCGTCGTCGGGCCTACCATAAGCGTCCATGTTATGGGAACGCATCGCACAATCCGTACTGGTGGGCTCTAAAATGACGGTGAAAAGCCCATGCGGTAGCAAAAAGTAGAATGCATTGGGAAAGTAGTGGTGGAACCACGCCGTGACTTTGTTCGCTCCAGTTAGACCAGGCATCGGAGGGAGCAAGTTGAGATCGAGGGGGGTACCGCCGTTTGTCAACGGTGACGTGACAAACCCAATGTAGCTCCCAGTGCCCTGTGGCCAAAAATGACTGTGTTGGTCAACGAAATCCGAGCGACGAGCTCACCTGCGCACGGTGGTGGTCATCGACTCCGGACACATCACACAGCTGCGGATGGACGGCGGGGAGATGGTAGTACTCCATGAAGTTTTCTGCGAGCAGTTTCCAGTTGCACTTGACCGAGACGGTCGTGCTCTTGAACGACACGAGCTCGTCAAAGGGATATTCGTGGAGGGACTGCGTGACGTCTCCCAAGTACGTTCGCAGCGGGGGCGCGTCCCCGCTGACGTTTGCGTACACGAACGGACCAAATGTGTCGATGCGAACTGGGAGCAAGCCGTAGTCCTTCTTGTTGAAGTTTTTGACGCATTCCGTGGAGAAAGCCTTGGATGATGTGGTGAAGGTGTGTCACCACGGGAGAACAATCATCACCTCTTTCACCGCGTCCGAAGGTTTGTGCTCGTCGGGTGGAAGCAGGTTATCTGACACGCCGTCCCCTTTGAACATGGGAGTAGCGATAAGTCGCCCGTCCAATGCATACCCCCATCGGTGATACGGGCAACTGATCACTGGGAACCGTCCGTTCTTCGTCACCAATTGCGCCCCACGGTGGCGGCAGACGTTGTAGAATCCACGAATCACGTTGTCTTTTCCTCGCGTCACAAGAACGGGCTGCCCAGCTGCTGTGCCAACGATCGTGTCCCCTGGTTGCCGAAGTTTCTACACACAGCGTGAGCACTGAACGCGATGTGCAGAGGCCACACACCTCGGTGTACCCGACGACCTGCCAGCTCTTGGCAAACAAAAGCTCCTGTTCACGCTCGTAAAACTCTGTCGACGTGTAAGTTTCAGGGTTGATTGTCGTCGCTTCGAGTACAGGCTTGCGCAGGTCTGCGTAGTAGCTCTCATTTTCAAAGCGGCGACTGTTCACGTCGTTGCCTTTACTGGCGAGAGTAGAGCGAAGTGCCCCCAGTCGAGAGCTGGACGTTGCATGGCGCACACCATGGCGGCGTACAAACGAGAGGATCATGGACGGGTCGACTAAAGTCAAGTGTGCCTTGGTGTATCTTGAAGAACGAGGTCACCTGTGTGAATACAATATTGATTGATAGAGGTGATTACTCGCACGTGATTGGTTCATGTGGATCTTCAGCGTACTCGTCGTTTCGGGTTGAAGCCTTGCTCTGCTTATGTAAACATCCGGAAAACCGATTATCCGTACATTTCATTGTATTCATGTTGAAAAAGTGCAATACAAATATGTATATATTAATTTGCAGCTCGAAAGCGCGCGAAATCTTGTCATTTTCAAATTTGAAACGACGACGCCAGGAAATCCATGCACCGCCCATCCACGAATGAATTCTCCACAACCGTGCGGGTCGACATGGATGAGGAATCATCGACGAGGAAGGCAAAGACCCCACGCGTGGCAACAGCAAGTCGAGCGTTGCGGCGAACGTTCATTGCTGTTGTAGCGGAAGGGAAGTGCAGAGAAGTCGGAATCACTGGAATTGACGTATCCGCACCTCATGAGTTGCTGATTTCGACCATGGTGGACACTCATACTTTCATGGAGACGATAACTCTTCTTGATTCATATCAGGTACAAATGCCAATCAACCTACATTCCATGCTCCTAACCAGAGCAGCCCGACGAGATTCTTCTCGTTGAGACGAACAAGACAAGAAGCATGCACCAAGAAATACGAAAACACTTCAAGAACAGCATGTGCCGCATTGTTCCCATTGCACGAAAGTACTACGAGTAAGTTTTTGAGATGATTTATATGCGGCACTAACCTCCTAGCAGTCAATCGAAAGGGGCCGACGATTTGAAACGGATCGCCATGAATTGCCTTGACATGAGCCTTCTCAAGGTTGATATTGAATGTTTATTCAAACCTAATCGTGAACTTCTAGAACTACATCGTCATGGGATCAGTTGCATGCATGGTGAAATATATTGAGTTCATGCAAGGGGTCTACATTGCCCAAAAGACAATAAAGGTGGAATGACAATTCGTTGCCTCAACATATAAAACTATGTGTAGGTCGTTGTCAACACTGCGTCGCCAGTGTTACTGATGGATTACAATACGATTTCCTCTCTTGAGCTCATGCGCGGTGCGAAAAGTGGTTCAGCACGAGAGGTATACTTGTGATTCGTCACTCATGCATTGAATTGACTTCGAGAAAGTCCTTAGTGTCGGTATTGGATCACTCACAAACAACAGTTGGACGGCGCCTATTGCGAACCATGGTACACTACGACGAAATAACTAAATGATTCTGACTGTATTACAGATTTTACGCCCAATATCTGATCTCCATACCATGTAGTGTATTTTTCAATCGAAATTGTGAGGGCATGACGGAGGAATCTTTAGCAAAGAACGTCAACACGTTGTTGGGATTCTACTAGAAAACCCATCGACATTTTTTGATGTTCGAGATATTCTTCCCGATCTTCCAGACCTCGAAATACTCATGGCACTGCAAACCACCAATACGAAACACTGACTTCTTTCTAGGCTCAGCTTGTCATAATTCCAAAATTGGCCAGTGATCGTGTCTTCGAACAAGGTGTGCAGAGCATTATTGCGTTGAAAAGCACCTTGGACGCTTTGCCTCGTTTGAAGACTTGCTTGAAGTCACTTACGAATCAACTTGACACAAAATCAACCCTGCTGGAGACAATAGTTTCGAGGTACAGCTGTGTTATGAAGGTATTTCTCGAGTCAAGACATGTAGCCTTGACCACGAAGAATTCCGTCACATTCAAGAGTCCATTCGCAAAGTTATTGATCTTAAGTACTTTGGAGTGCTCATGTAGCGTGGCTCTCATAATGCTACAGCGCACATTGGAATAAATCCGCTCGCCACACCAGGAAAATTCAAGGTTCTTTTGCAGTCAAGAATGGCTTAGATGGCAAATTGGACCTTACTCGATCAACGTTTGTTGATATCATGGACGCAATTGATCATCAAATCACGGGATATCAAGAAAAATACGCATTCAACGTAAAATTGAACTACAGGTATGGTCCACATGCGTTAACGTTCATCTCATTAAAGTTTGGAAGTGCGAGTCGTGGATATCACTTGTCCATTGCAAATTTGGGCAAAGAGATCCCATCGTGCTTTGAAGAGTGCGTGAAATTCAACAAAAGTACGTCCACTTGAATACTTTAGATGACTTGTAAATTTTTCAGGTATTGCGTGTACGACGAAACAATTCAGGTCGCTCAATTCCCGAGCAAATGAGTGCATTCAAGAAGTTTATTCACTCTCTTACGGGGTCATTCAAAAATTGCTCGATGAAATACGACCACACGCGGCTTGCTTGTATTCGATGGTTGAGAGCATTGCAACATTAGATTTGCTGTTGAGGTCAGTTCATGTAGCATCCTACTTACAACTCACCAAACTTAGCTTCACAAATCTTGTGGCGCTATCACCAGCTGACCAACCATGTTTGATTCGAGCCATCAAGCATATCATCTAACTTTGTGTAGATACGTGTCCTGATGTTAATGAGTATGGAAGCATCACAATCAAACAAGGGCGCCATCCACTCATCGAAAACATGATGCAAGACCAACCGTTTGTTCCGAATGATACGGTGTGTGGTAGTGAATACACTTCGCATTGCACTCATTGCGGTCTGTAGCATTTGGATCTCGTGGTGAACTTCAATGGTGCTGCCTGTCCCAAATGTTTCAATATGCTCACTATTTTTTCTAGTTGTTACTGGGCCAAACTGCAGCGGGAAGTCAACGTATTTGAAAACTGTTGCTGTGATCACTATCCTTGCCCACATTGGCTGTTATGTTCCTGCACTGGAGGCAAGTATTTCCTTGCGCGATCGTGTATTTACAAGATTTGGAACGTCCGATGACATGCAAGAAAACTCGAGCACCTTCACGGTTGAAATGCAAGAGATGGCATTCATCCTGGACAACTGCACAAGTCGTTCGTTGGTGCTGGTGGACGAATTGGGCAGGGGAACATCGAATGAAGAAGGGTTTGCAATCGCGTGGAGTGTGTCAGAATCACTGATGAAGAATGGAGCCTTTTGTCTCTTTGCAACTCATTTTCATGGTTTGAGAGAGTTGACCAAGTTGTATCCGAGTTGCCGCAATTTCCACTTACAAGCATCGACAACGGGCAAGGTACTTATCCAACTTGCTTATTGTCTGTTACTCTGAAATCCTGTAGGAGATTCTGCATTTTCAATATAAGCTTAAAGGCGGGCCAACAGAACTCCGACATGGGTATGGTTTGCAAATGGCCATTGTGTGCGGACTGCCCAAGGCATTGTGCGAATTGGCCAAATACCTCCATCCCACGATTGTGCAACGAGAAGAAAATATCGTGGCGAACCAAGGTGACGACTCGAGTGATTTCCAGCATATGCTGTTGCAGGGTTTGATGGCGCTGCGTTACTCAAACTTGGAGGATAAAGGTGAGGCGATCCCTTAAACGCACCCCTTACATCCCATTGCACGTGCTTTAGATCTTCGTATGAACCTCCAGCATCTTCGCAATCAATTCACGATGGAGTAAGGGTGCATGAATGGATGTCTTGTGCCGTACAAACGTGCACCAAGAACACGCTGTCAGGTTTGGATGTTGTATTGAATGCCTTGCAAGACAATGCTGTCAAGGAACACCTTGCACAGTGAAATGGAATTAAGAGACTGCTCTTCCTCGCAACAGTGGGGTTTCTACGGTCACTGCAGTTTCTCGACACTCGGCTTTGTAACGCCGATTCTGCTTCGGCGGGCTTCGTCGGATATTCGTCCCGTCACTAGAATCTTCAGTGCACTTCCTTGCTCAAGCTCCTAATTAGACCATGTCTCCCACTGCATCTCTTTGACGAGATGCCGCTCGTCTTGGTTGTGGCACCGATTCTCGATCATCGTGTAATACATTTCTCAAGACCCTTCGATGGTGTCACATAACCCAGCCCATGACAAAACTCTTTTTTACGTACATTTTGGCTTGAGAATTTGTGGCCTTAGGTTTACGGAGGTTATTTTAAGGACAGTTCCAAGAAAAAAGAAACGGCCCCAGCCGACGGGCCTTTACCCCGTCTGGTCGCCAACATCGGCTTCTTTGTTCAAAATCGACGTCACGGGAGGCTCCATTTATGTCAAGGAAGTTGTGCCCCTTCCTGTACCCATACTCGTGAGCTCTCGATATCCCCAGACCGCGTCCAGCGGTCTTAGTTGTCCCTTCGAGAACAGAAACGCCAACACTTGGTCAAGTTCAACCTGACGTGTTAACACGTGGAAGATCTTCTCGCCCCCCCATACATTCATTCCGCCGCGATTCGCCAAATTTGATATGACACTTAGTATGGGCTCGCCAAACGTGAACCAGATTCATGTCGTGTCGTTGAATTATATAGTTACTCCGCTCATTATATTCTAGAGGTGAGGTATCTCAAGATTCCACCTGTCGTTCAGGCAATGTCACAACCATGGAAGATTCATCAAGAGAGGGTATTTGTTCACACGAGCTTCCGGATATTTCGACCTACCATCATTCTTCCCCTCGTGATATGGAAATCGCAAAAGCAGAAGCTTTTTCTCCTCACATCGAGCATTGTCGAGTGCGAGGATCAAGATGCTGCCTGCCGCGTCCCCCTCGAATTGCATTAGCGCCATGATGTTGCTTCACGCGGTCGATGCCGTGGACGACATTGACGTCGCTGAAACTTTGATGGCCCTCACAAAAGCCTCCATGCTCCACGATTACGACATGCATGTGTATGAGCTCACCGACACAAACGGTGGTCGCGTCGTCCCCACAGCTAGCGAGCCAACTGCGTCGTCGTCGCCCCTCCACCACCTCACCCGCCTTGCTCAACAAGAGTTCAAGTTTATGAACAGCCCGACCGGTGTCGACGACGCGTGGTCGCTGGCGTCCCTATCCAAGATGGAGCAAGGACTTAAACGAATGAAGGTGGAAGACCTGCGCCTGGACAGTCATATCCCCCACCGCCCTCACACCAGTTCCACAGAAGATGACGATGAAACGGACCAGCGAACTCGCTCCGACTCTGAAGACCGGCTGCGAAAACTCTCCGTATCGTCGTGGTCGTCGTGTGACAGCGACTACCATCACCCTGGCGCGACCACCAAGCGCATCGGAAGTTACTCCCCCGAAGACCGAGCAGAACGCATTCAGCGGTACCTGGAAAAGAGAAAACACCGGACATGGGGCCGAAAGATCAACTATGGCGTGCGGAAAAACTTTGCCGACTCGCGGTTACGAGTGAAGGGTCGGTTTGTCAAGAAGGAAGACGAAGAGCTCTTGTGCTTGTTCCTGGGCATGACATAATCTCGCTCGCCACCCGCCGTTAGCTCCACCATTTTCCATCGCTCCACTCCACGGGTACCCCTAACGACTTGTCATAGACCTCATAGACACAATTCCACATATTATTTCCATTTTCGCCGAGTTCATCGTCGCAGCATGCTACGCCGTCCAGCATTATCGCCCCCCGCGGTTGAAAGCCATTTCAAGACGATCGTATGCATGGGTGGATGCCCAATCTCAACTATGACATACGTCGGTGAGCGTGTTGTGGGTAAGGTCAGTTAGTTGGAGTTGAGCGCAGTTGCGGCAAACAAGTCGATCCAACTCAAGAGTCGCACTGTGATGGACACCACCTTGTTGGACGCTGGTGAAATTCAACTCATTTCTCATGCTCTAGTTCCTTGCCTCTGGACCTCCATCCGATGGACATGCCGCACTTTTCATCCAAATCACGCTCAGACGGAGACGAGATAATCGCCTGCAACCACTTGCGCGAAGGCACAACGTCTTGTACATTGCCTCAGAAGAGATTGCACATGAAATGAACACGAAGATGTCGACTTCGTCGTCATTATGGAAGTGACCCAAGCGTCCCGTCCACTTGCCTTCGGCGTCGCCACCGCCGCGGCCGGTGAGGATCGGCTCCATTCTCGACATCAGTTTCGAATCGCGAGTCATATTAGAGGACAAAGGTGGTCATATTATTTTATGGTGTATGTTCGTTCTATTTCCACTATATATAGTTGCATACTAGGTGTTTGTAAGCCGTGGCAATAAGAATTCACCACATTTAGTCCAGACGCATATGTTGAGCGAAAACCCTGTCATCCGGACATCGATGCCGGACTTCAACCCCAACTCGTCGAGGTTCGAGTAACGACAACGCCCATCGGGGATAGAAGATAGATTGAACGAAGAAACCCGCACATTGTTGCGTATCTACTTGACGTGGTGCGAGGAATAAAACTGTGCACCAAAGGATCACGCGTGGAGAATCGAGTCGACGTGACGTTTGATGGTTTCATTGTATCCGGATGATCGCCACCATCGTAACGGCCGTCGAAAGATCGGTTCGAATTTTAGTTGGATATCGCAGGAGTCAAGATCTCCACATTTTCCAATCCGACATCGCGATGGCGAAGAAACTGTTGACTGCAGAGGAAGCTGAAGCAAAACGACTCAAGCGCAACGAGCAGTGCAAACAATACCACATTAAGAATCGCGAGCGCCGGCTCGCGTACAAGCGAGAGAACCACGCCAAGAACAAGGCCCACCGACTGCAAAAGATGAAGGAATGGCGCGAAAAAAACAAAGAGCGACGAAATGTGTACTTCAAAGCGTGGTGGCGGAAGAATCGAGGTAGCAAAGACGACGACGACAGCCTCCTCGAGCCTATGTTTGACGTCTTTAGTGACGACAGCTCCAACACCAGCTGCAGAAGCACAAACTCACTCCTTCTCCTCAGTGAAGTCGCGCTGATATGCATGGGCCATGCATATGCAAATGTGAAAGTCGAGCCTGTACCAGTTGTTCCAGATTCATGCTGTGCTAGTCCACCGCGAACGTAAGACAAACGAACATTCACCTATACTTTGGTGGTCCTTTGCCTGAGTTGTCAGGTATCAAACCGTGCGATGTACTACATGAGCTTCAACCTTGTCAACATGGTTATTCAAACCAACGAAGCATAGCAAACGTTCAAAACGTTGCACGAGACAAAGCAGAATAGAGACTCGTTCGGTTCTATCTTTCAACTCCAACGATAGCGTAAACAGGCCCGAATGTTGAGGTGGTATTTACATTACACTTGGGCTTCCATCACGAGAAGTTTCAATGTTGCTTGGGGGACATGAGCGGCTTGAGCACCTTGGACGAGGACACGAGCGCCACGGCGCCCGAGATCGATAGGTTGTGCACCCAGTGCAGGACAAAACACATGCCGTACTGAGCCGGACGGTACCATTCGCCCAAGCTGCGGAGCACGCTTGGTGGCGACTACGCATTCCGTTATATTACGCCAGTACTGGTGGACAGGATGTCGTACCATGAGAGTGGCGATGTTGACCTCGGTGACCAAGCAAGCCAGTTGCAACACAATCGCATGGTACAGCGCAATGACTGTGAATCCAAAGAGGATCCAGCTCGGGCTGCCAATGTACTCATATCGCCCAGACAGCTACCACAAACAGCGTGAGAAAAGCAGACGAGCAGTTGGCTGTAGCGTACACAAAGTAGTACGGGAATGATCAGCATCAGGTAGTGCTCGATGTAAAAGTTGTAGATGTCGCCCTGGTCGTGTACCGAATGAGCTGAATCATTCAGCAAGGACGATGGACCAAGAGCACAACGACGTACGATGTAGATGTAGTCGCTCGTGTCGGGGAAAATCAAGGCACAATCTGACGACCATGTCATGGCCACGTATACCTAGGAGCCCCACCAACAACTTGAATATGATGTGTGACCATTGTCGGTGGATCCATCGGTGCCACCTGGAAGATAAAGTTGGCAGCTCGACCTCGCGCGATGCAGAGGATCGCCAAGGAAAAAGTCATGACATGGCACGGCTGGAACATGTAAAGCAGACGCCATCCGTTTGTGGAATGCGCTTTGTAGTAGCAAACCTACATCAGTCACATGGGCGAGTTCACTCCGAATCAACTCATGCACATCGACAACAAACACACGTACCCCCAAGAACGACGACATTGTGACCACCCCCAAGACCCAATCGAACGCCGTCGGCGCGCGAATTGGCCGCTGGTTCTTCCACTTGGGATGCTTGAGCGCTTGCTTGACCGCATAGTAGCACATGGGGGCAAACACAGTCACGTACACAATGGTTTCCAGCGCATGTTGGCGTGGCGACAAGTACCAGACGCTTCAGAGGTTGTGTGAGGCCATACAGTCGAAGGAGATGTCCTGGTACCTTCGAAGAGCTTTTGGCACGTGCGGGAACTTGGGCTCGTCTCCCGGGCCAATGCTCAGGAAGAAATCCTCAAGGAAGTCCACGGCATGATGCACCACCATTGCGGCCGTGACGTCGGCAGGTTTTCAAAGTGATGCCTCAAAACGCAACTCCCGCCGAAGTCCCACCCGACTTCTCACGGGGAAATATCCTCGTTGATCCAGCTAGTGGACAATGATCAGTATCCGTCTGTAGAAAGAATTAATTCACTTTCATAGGGAAATATCCCACTGTCGGCTTCCCATGGATCATCAGTGAGGATCACAATACACCAAAATAGCATATGGACATTGCTGCCTTCGACTAGGAACAATCCTAATCAAGAAGTTCCACAATTCCAAAGTGATACACACTTATGGATGGACGCGCGAGTCGGCTGCTTTGGGTTGCGTCGCGGCGGAAAGGAGGCTGCACCCAGCCACAATGATCCCGTTGTACACTAAGTGTAAAACAAAGCAGATCGCGTATTGCACCGCGCGATAGTACACGCCCAAGTGTGCCAGAATCTGAGGTGGTGACTACGAGCCCCAGTCATGACCCAAAGAAGAACCATGAAATCGTCGACTTACCGCCATCGTGGCTACGTTCACGTTGGTGGCCAACGCTGCGATTTGAAGGCACACGCAATGATACAGCCCGGTCGTGGCATAGCCCAGCACGATGAAGTGCCAGTTCCCAAGATAGGTGAACCGTCCGCATCGCTGCAGCATGCACATGAGATATGCCGATAACTTGATAAACACCAGATTGATCTTACACTGAGAGCAATAGGGAGCACCAGAATGAGGGCATGCTCGTACCAATAGTTAAACATGTCGCCCTAATGCCCGAGTGGGTGTTTGGAGGATGGAGCAGAGGAGGAGCACTGCACCTTATGCGTGTAGTCGCTCAAATCCGGAAATGCCATCGCCACCACTGAGGACCATGTGAGGGTTACCATGACCTACGTCTACAGGTAAAATCGTAAATGGATTGCAGATGTGTACCTGGAAGATGTAGTTGGCCCACCGGCCTGGCAGAACGCTCAAAATGGCGATCGTGGCTGTCAAGACGTGGCATGGCTGGAGCATATACGCCACACGCCAACTTCCGGGTGCGATGTGCTTGTAGTAGTAGGCCTGCCCATCCAACAACGCGGTGAGACACGGAAAATTCATTGCTTTCCGACTCACCGCAGCATACGATGTACCTGCAAGCACAAAACACATTGCATCAACAGTCGTGGGTACCCGCACAGGTCGCAGAGCTTTCCACGCGTCGCTGTTGATCGCGCGGCAGTGGCAATAATACGCAATGGATCCATATAGCAAACTGAATGCAAGGGTCTCTAAGGCGTGTTGCTTTGGCGTTAAGAACCACTCCCTACACATAGCAGGTAAGCCATCAGCGGCAATGCGTGGCTTCGTTCTGACGTACGTGCGAAACTCCACAGGGATGTGTGGATTCAAAGCTATCAAGCCACCGTTCGGGCCAAGACGCGTGTATGCGCCCTCGATGATCTCCACCACATACGACAATGGCATGGCGGTGCGTGCGTGCGTCGTCTATGAATTGTTGCAAGTTGGCAAACTCCAGCAACCAACGAATTTTCATATTTTAAATAGCTATTTAGAATAAACAAGCTTGTTGCATCCGGATATATTGAGAGGTGTATTATTTTATACTGTATATTATAAAACAAACGTTTCTCATGACTTGATTGGCCAGTCATGAAACGGTTTGTGTAACGTCGGCCTCAGACGGGCAACACTTGCCCCTGTGATGGGAGATGCCGCGATGTGGACATCCACGCGCAAGCGGCAACTCACCAAGCAAGAGCTAGCGACTCTCAAAAGAATACATGACCAAACAGTAGGTCTCTTGCCACTTGCCTTTGGTAAAATGGATTGACCTTGCGTCTCATGGTAGGTTGAGCGCGACACGCAACGAGAACGTAGCAGGGCGCGTCTCAAGGCTATTGTACAAGAAGCGCAGCCGAACGAACCAACGATCTACGCTGGTTTGTACAGCGACTCGACAAAGTGGACGAAGGAAGAAACACTTGCACTGGCTCTCAAGCCATTGGCGCCACTGGGGCCAGCCGACATCTCGGGACAATACCACTTGCGATCCATCAAACACCCGTTTCCGATTCCAGGCAGTCAGGTATGCCCAATGGCCACGAACTGGACTGCCATTCATCCCGGGCTGGCCAGGTCATTCGTGAGAAAGAGCGCATGACGACAGCGCTGGCAAAGAAATTATCGATCGGAATCAACATAGCATCTGCAAGCGAACCGAGTTTGCACTCCACTTCTCACTGCTCGGCCAAGAGCGACCACCAAGACTGCTTGCACACGCTAGAGGTAGTTCTCCGTCCACTACCTCCGCGACGTTTGTGTTCAGCCGTGTCGTCTAGTCTGGGAAATTGCACTTTACGGCCCAGTCAATGTTGGACATCCTCCAGGAACAGCAGTACGACATCTCAATCTGCAAGTTGCCCTTCCATGACGTGTGCGTGGATCAGACGGCTTCTTCAAAAGCAAAACGTCGAAAGGCTACATCGCTTAGCTTCAGTGGAAGGGACTACGAACGACTTGGCCACGTTTTGGCGGTTGTTGGCGGCGGGGCGCACTCGGTAAAGATCTGTGCCAGCCATTCATACGACAACGGCCTGACCATCGATACAGAGAAACAGTGCTCATGTTGACAGAGCACGTCTTTCTCGACATCAACGTAGCCGTCGTGCAAAACACAACTGACGGCACCATCACGCTGAATCCAACCAAAAGCCACAGGTTCATCCAACCGAAAAAGGAATGACGACTGATCGTGCCCTTTAGCTTGGCGTTGACTCCGCTCATGGCTGCTGCGCGCCTGCTGAACGTCGACGTCGTCGGAGCGCTTTTGGACCGTGGGGCCGACCCGAATGTCCCGAACGGAAACGGCGACACACCGTTGCATTACGTCTGGCGGGACGTTCCCCCTAATAAGCCGCGCAATATCTCGATAAAGTGGACTTTGCGTGCTCAAAAAGCAGTGGCCATTCTCGACAACCTGCTTGGCCACGGCGCATTAGCCAACACAACTGTACGAACCTTACATTAGAACCTCAGGCATCTCAACTCTCACGGTTTAGAACTCGTTTGCGGAAACCCCGCTACACTATTGCGCTAAGCTCGGCATCCAAGCCGCCGTGATGAAGTTACTCCACGTACGTTGTTTGGTTGGTTATCTCGGCTAGAATTGCATGGCTACTGCAGGTGAATGGATGGTTGATGGATTCCCATGCTAGAAAGGAGCAGACCCCCGCATGCCGGACAGGACGGGTCACACGGCGCTGGACTATGCAAAACTCCATGGCAACATGGACATTCTCAGCGTCATGGCGAACTTTCACTCGATCGAAACAGAAAAGCAACGGTGCGACGACATTCAACGGGCCAAGGACATCCCACACCACCCTGGCCAGACGAGCCTGCCTTGGTCTACTCCCCGTACGTTCTTCTCGTTACAAATTCTTTGGGACTCTCCGTGCTTTCTATGGCTAGCGGATCGAATGCTCCAACAACTCAAGCTTGCTTCCCACAGAGCTGCCTACTTGAAAGGCCACTGCGTCACGAAGGACGGCACGGTCGTTCTCGCGCCAAACGACGATGTCATTCCTCCAAGCGCAGCCATGCACAATTCTCGACGATGAGGGCGAACTTGCGACAGTGACAACACAAAGTGCGTAAGTTTTCAATTTGATGCTATGGACAAAAATGACGGGGAGGGTGCTCGTGGGGGTGGCTCTCGACGCGAGCTACGTGGACGACGACGACGTTGGGAGTGGGGGCAGCTTGCACCCCGAGTACAACTTGGACACGACCTGCTGCATCCACGCGCGGAGTTTGGTTTGTTTTGCTGTAATGGGGTCACTGTCGGCGTCGCCTACGCGTGCTTGGTCACTTCAAGGTCCGCCACCGAACGAGTCGGACGTACACCCGAGCAGAGCAGGCAAAATCGCGTGGTGGCCGACTTGGGTGTACGAGATGTACTCTTTCACGAGCGTATCGGAGCCTTCCTGCGTCACTTCCAGCCTGCCACGTCATCCCATTCGATAAACTGTCGCCACGACGACATGACAGTACCAACACACGACATCCCACTTGATCACGTCGTCAAAGCACGCGTGGTCGGTCGCGCCGCTGTTGTCGTCCATCGTGCGGTACATGATCAGGTGGCGGTCGGGCAGGTCGTGCCTAGTCGCATCGAGCACCACATGAGAGACGGCGACTGTCCAGAGTTTGGCGTATACCGATGCTGAACCACATTCAAACCAAATGGAGCAACGTCGTCGTTCATGTAGACCCGCGTGTAGAATGTCGAGGGATCGATCGTGTCGAGGCGCTACATCCCATCACACGTCCAGTGATACGAAAGAGGGAGCAAACGAGTACTTGGGCTATTCGGGGAGCTGCTGCCGCGTTGTTGGTCGTGTCGCCCGTGAGCTGGAGCCATATGCGGTTCGCAGCCACGCCTGGCGCGGTCGCGTGAAAGCGGCGACATCGGACGATTTCAGCATGGGCAATGTCGGTCTGCGCTGCGTTGAACGTTACATTGCATTTGTCCTCGCCTTCGAGAAGCCCGAGCTAGATCACGACCAAGCACGCCGTGACGTCAGGGGAACCTGTTGCGCCAGGCGGACGGTACCCATTTCACGCGAATATGGTCGAGCTGAGCGCGTTGATTGACAAGGAGTTGATGAATCTTGTCCCGCTTCTGCTCGTCGTTCGCGAGCGACAAGTTCTGCGTGGCAGCGACAGGGTGGACGATTAGGCGCGTGAGCAAGAGTTAGTCGATACCATGTGGTGCAGAGCATGCCGCACGGTCCGTTGGTATGACATGGCCATGAGGATTTGCTGGCGGATGGAATCTCGCAATGTTGAGTTGAACTGCATGATCGCGGCATTTTGGTCGCGCATGGACTGCGAGTGGACACATGCGTCCGTCACATTGCGCGCGGTGATGCAAACATCTCATACCTGAACGGTAAGCGCCCACTTTTCGATGGCTTGCTTTTCCTCTGGCGTTTGTTGCAGCCGACGCTCCCTTCGACGGATCAACTGTGCGCGTCGAGCTTCAAGGTGCGTGCATAAGTCTTGCAAATGGGCAGCCTCGTCCTTCATCCGTCGTCGGTACATCATCTTTCGTTGGCGCTCACGCTCAAGGAACGTTGCGGCAGCAGGCAGTGGGGACAAGGGTGTGTGGTGTGTCGCTGCCGACGATGGACCGATGCCACTGTCCAGGAGGGCCGAGATAAAGTGCTCTTCGTGCGACGAGAAGTCTTGGTGCGATGCTAGCGCATTGTCGCTGCCGCCGTCGTTCATCATCTCGGCCCACAGCCCAGCCAAGTCATCGCCGAGCGACTTCTCCATGTTGGCGCTGGATGCAAATGACAGTCAAAGTTCGCAACGCTCTGATTGGTCCGAAGGCTCGACCAATCGGAGCTGTCCAATTGAAATTTGCCGTTTGGCGACGAGTGCGGCGGCGGCAAAGGATTGTGGCTGCGAGAAGGCCGAGAAGCGCTTGTCTTGCTTCGAGCTGCGTCATGTCCAGCAAATCAATGTGAGCTTGGCTACGCGGACACATCAATGAGGAAGGTGTGTGCCGCCGTCTCGAGCGGACATTCTCGAGTCGTCACCAAGGCGTTGACCGTGGAAATCGCAACGTGATCCTCGAAGAACGCTTGGACCATGGCTTCGACAACGCCGGTTGAAAGGATGAGGTTTCCGACACGACGTAAGTTATGCTGTGCCGAGTGAGAGAAATGGAGGCTCGTGTCCGTGCCATCCGCTTGGAACGATTCGTCTCAAAAGGGGGACGCCCTTCCCGTTGATTCAGGAAAGGATGTACACGTTGCACTATTAAGAAAAGCGTACGATGGGGGCCATTTCGACATCCAATTCCAAGGGGGGAGCGCTCGGCGTAGGAGCGTCGTCGCTTCGAGTCGAGCTGCCCATGCGCAAGGGCGACTGTACGCGCTCGGCTGCAAGACCCGCCTCAACATGATGCACTTCATTCGCTCGGTTGCCCAACTCGGCAGCAAGCGTGCTGATCTGCAATTCCACCGACCAAACCATATGAGCTCCATCCATTGCATGACGATCGTGGTCGGTCGTACCGCGCTATCCTGGTTGTCGGGCGACCGAAACGTTCGCCAGACAAAGTAAAATGCCGTCAGGCCGAGAAAGATGAGCAAGAGCGAGAACAGAACGATGCCAAGCGGCGCCGTCGTCAGCCATGACATGACTGCACCGAGGAAGCTCGTTTGCGTGATGAGCCGCTTGTCGACGGTCTTCTTGACCAGCGGGATCACGCGAGATTGGATCGTGAACGTCGTCGGGGTGTTGGTGGCATTTGCGTCCATACCCCTACGCCGCCATGAGTGCCCGTGCATGCGTCGGTAGACGAGAGGCGTCGTACAATGGCGCTTCCGAATAGATGGCAACCCAAAAGTGGCCTTGGAATGGGCGGTTTGTCAGCTGGACGACTTCTTCACTCTCATCCTGATCGATACGTCACCAACGCATGGCCACCGCTGCTTGTGGACGGGCATCTCGCCTCCACGTACCGAAAACGACATGATGGCAAAGTCGTACAAAGACCGCGGGGTCGCCTGGTCGTGTCCATGAAATGCGCACGTCGGTCCAAAGATGTGTGTACCTCCGACACATACATATTCGGCGACACGATGCCACCATTCGACTTGACGCGCAGCTCCAAGCCCGTGTTGGGCTGCATGCTTTGGGGCAGCGTAAACATGACCATGGCGCCGTTCGACAAGGTGAACGTGGCGTTGCAAACGCTGCCCACAAAAGATGAGCGAGCAGCATCTTTGCAAGGCATCCGCACCTGCACAACAGCGAAATGCCGGTGGCGGCCGACCACAACTGCGAGATCGCAAACGCACGAGGAGCATTGCACGTCATGCCGCTCCACCCGTTTTTGCACTTGCACGTGGGCTGGTCGCCAACTTGAACACACATCCCGCGGTCATTGCAATTCCTACACGCTCATGTGAGTCCATCGCACGAACGAATCCGCCGCGTGAATGCGGCACACGTACGCCGCGTCGCCGACACCGGACAGCGTGCAATCGGGCACTGCATACGCCTGCGCGGCCGACTTGAGCCCGACCAACGTCACGTTGGCTTGGATAACGTTCCCCGAGTACAACTTGTTGTACACGGCGACCTTGAAGCATCTCGGTCCCGCGCACGATGTCGAGACGGGAACGAGGACGGTGTGGTTGCCGCCGTTTTTCACTGGCGTGGTCACCGCGTTGAAGTCAAAGGCAGAGCTCAGATCCAACGACGGGAACCCGGGCTCGAGAGGACCTAGAATTTTCAATGGAGCGTTCGATCGAACTCGTCGGCCCTCAAAGAGCAGTGGCGCCACCATGCTGGTCATCAACACATACCGCGCACCATGAGCACCGGCTTGACCTCGTCGCCGGCAGCACTGCTTTGGCCAGTTGTTAGCTCGACGCGGACAAACTCGACCGCTGGGTCGGCCACGTCGAACGTCCAGTACTACAACAGCACCCGTGAGCGACGTCAGCCTTGATGTGCATGGCACACAACCTGCCAGCTGCCTTCGTGCACGACGACTGGAGCAAGTTGCGTCGGCACGTCGGCGTTGACGCGGCTATGTGTGATATTGACATGATCGCAGAACGGGCCTTGTGCTGTCGATGCACATTGACACATCGTGGGCAACGCGACCGCACATGCCACAGTGCTGCCCCGCGCGCACACGTCGGTTGTGTGGATGTCACACGTCGAGTTGGCCTCGACCGTGAGCTGGTACGCCAGCGGGTTCCGCCCGTACCGAGTATTGTACACACCAATGTAGAGCAAGCCGTCGCTCAGGGTCGACGACGCTCGAGTGAGCAGCACGCGCTGCTTGGAGGCGGCACTCGTCCACGCGGCGGCATCCACAGCTTGCAGCGGGTACGGGTTGCCGGACGCGTTGAGCGACGGGAGTTTGGTCTTGCGAACAAGTACGAGCGGATCGCTTCCGTCCGACAGCTCCTTGAGCTCCACGTACACGTATTGCCATTCGGGCTTGACGGTCAGCGTGTACATCGTCCACTCCCCGACCCCAACCTACGCTTCCGTCATCGCGCCAGCACCATCCATCCTTTCGTACGTAATACTGCATCGTGTCGCCGTGCACGACAAACGGGTCTGCAAAGTGCTGGACGCGCCGGATGGACGGCAGCGGGACTTTGCAAATCGACTGGTCGTCGGTCGGGTTGGCAAACGAGAACGCTTCGTCGCACACGCACGTCGGTTGGTCAACACCATGGACAGTCACCACGCGGCACTCGCCGTTGCCATAGCAATCGGTGGTGTTGCGCAGACCAGAGGTCAGCACCGTGGCCGACGACGTCTAAGAGAGCGCATCGAAGGTTGGCATGCACGCACGTGGGTGTACGAACCGGCGCGTTGCAATTGTTGAAGTCCACACAATCGGGGCGGCAGCGAGGCGTCGAACATCGCTCGCCAGACCACGACCGGTCGCATGCGCAAACGCCAGCGTAATACTAGACACATCGTGAATCGATGTGGTCCAGACGAGGGTGGCAGCGCACCTTGCCACACGTGCCGTGGTTGGAGCACACTTCGTTTACACACGGGTCGGACACAACCTTCAACTCGAACGTCGACGCCGCGAACCCAAAGACGCTCACGTAAAAGTACCCCGGGGCCCCTGCGCAATTAGTCGCGGCTTCAACGACTGCGGCGACACCGTACCCTGCACCAGGAGCGCGTTGGCTTGGCTGCAAAACCGAAACGTATCGTTCATGGCCCGGGGAAACGTGCCGAGGGTCCCGCACAGCTGGATCGCGTCGAGCCGGTCGTGGCGGTTGGCATTGCTCACAAACAACGTCGACTTGGTCGACTTTGGGCTGGGATACGTGTCGAGAAAGGACCCGTACAAGTCGGCATCTATTCCGCACAACGTGAGCATCCGCGTCGAGCACACACGACTGGCATACCTCCAGACGTGGACGTGAGCAGGACCGTGATGTCGGACGAACTCGAGTTCAACAGCACTTTGAAGTACGACGTCGTCTACACCACCGCCAGTCCACGACGTCATGCGATATGCCTTTGACAATTCTTTACGTGCCTTGGCAGGGACCTGGCCCATCGTCGTTGCGTTGGCGTCGAGAACGAGTGTCTCGATAGGAGCGTCGCCCGCCAACTCACACTTGGCACCGAAGAATCCGCTCGGGCACACGCAAGACCCTGTCCGAAAGTGTCGGTCAGGCGACCATGCTAACGGCCACCGCACCTGTCAAGCAGTCGCAGGACCCGCCGTTCGAGCAGCTTGTGCAGCCAGGCACACACTCGCATGCTTTGCCTTCACGAGCATTGTTAGGTATCGCCCGTGTAGGCGTCCCTCTGGCCATGCAAGGTATCAGTGTCTACCTGTGTATCCGTCGGAACACGTGCATGTGCCAAGGGCTCCGTTGCATGCCCCGTGGCCAGAGCACTGGTCCCCCAAGAACTTGTCACTCGTCACGACCGGGCACAACAGCTCCGAACACGATAGACCAGTGTACGCAGCGTCGCAACGGCACGTGCCCGACCGGCGGTCGCAGCTCCCGCGGCCATTGCATTCGACGCCATTGTGGAGCGGGCAATCCTTCAGCGAACAATCCGATCCGCTGAAGCCCGGGTTGCACGAACACGACCCGTCCACCATGAGAATGCCTTGACCAGAACACTGCGTCTGTAGCAGTTGGCACATCTTATTGCCGGGCGGGCATCGCACGGTGCCTTGGAAGCCGGGCACAGATACGTCGCCACCCGCCAACGGACACGCAACCTCCTTGCCACCCACGCGGATGTACATGTTGCCTTGACCGCACCGGATGACAGGGTAGCATGCCGGCGTGGACGCTCTACCGTGATGTTCGCACGCCTGCCCAAGGCATTCCCACCTACCTCGAACTGCCTTTGGTCAGAGTCGATTGAAAACATTTGCTGCCCGCCCCCAGTGCCTCGCCCATGTCAGCATCCAAGTACGTCGTCTACACACGACCGAACGACGACCGGTCATCCTCACGTGGCTCGATGCCGTCGACACAAACCGTGTCGGAGCACGCGCCGTTGCTGTAGCCTTGGTACGTCGGGCAGTAGTCGGAGAACGTGTCCTGGCCCCCGAGCTTGGCATTCTTAAAGTACTGAAAACCCGATGGAATGCTCGACGTGTACGTATTGATGTCGCAGTACCCCTTGGCATCACGCGTGGCCGAGCAGTGTTCGCCCGCCGCGGAGCAAAAGTAGTCGTTGCTCCACTCGGAGCACTGGCCCCTACAACACTGGGTTCAATCGCGCCGGGAAATTCGCACAACACATCATGGCGTACGTGGCAAAGGAACAGCCCTCGAGGTACCCCCACGGCAGTGCCTGCGCCATCGAGTAGTTGGCTGTGTACCACCCCGTGTCTTCGAAGAAGGCAAGGGTCATGGCCGAGTAGACTGGATTCGCCGAACTGGTGGCTGTCATGTACTCTTTGTTGAAGAGGCGTTTTTCCCAGTGACTCGAAAAGTCGCTGGATCCGGTCGGGCCATTCTCGAGCTCCGCCCCCGCGCCAGGCCTAGCCATATCCATTCGGTCGCAATCATGTCGGTCGCGACCGTACCAGTCGGGGCAATTGAACTGTTGCTTTGCCTGCTTGACGACTTGCGGCGTGATAACCTTTGAGACGAAAATCCCATTTTGCTGCGTTTGCGACACCACGTTCGAGTAGCCCCACAACGGTCCATTGAGAGGCTGTCGAAAGTCGGCGAACCGCGATGACGAAAACCCCAGCGCGTGCGTGATTTCGTGAATCGCTGTGCCGATCTGGCCCGCCCGGCTACCACTCTGCGTGTCGAGCCTAGACATGTGGACGCCAGAACAGGTGAGCCATGGCCATCGCCTTCTTTGAAATTCACAAACCGATTCGGGCCAAAGTTGGCTTGGCCTGAGATAGGGCGGCCGTACTGGTCAATGTTACACGGGAGGGCCCATGCCAAGACTGCCCCGGACGTGGGGCGAGCCGTCACGTGGATGAGAAAGTCGGTGTTGGCAATGCCTGTCGTCTTCAAGTACGGCGGGATCGTGTTGGCGCAGCACGCCCATTCGTTGGCTTGGCATCCCAAACCTTGAATCTAAGGCGGCATGAGGACATGTTGCCACGAAGCGAGCTTACAATGAGATTCCCCGACACGCGCTGCACGGACAAGACACTGGAAAAGTACGTCGTGACGGCTGGAATCATCACGGACAAGATGAAGTCGGATTTTTCCTGTCGAATTCGTTAAATGAACTGCGTCCACATGGCGATCCAGATTACCTTGGTCAATATGTCGTTCTGCGTGCAGGTGTAGGAAGATCCGTCGCGGGTGATGGCCTGCCCCGCTTGTGTGCAGAGGTAGCCAGGATCACTACAGAATCGTTCGAGTCAGGCGGAGCGAGCAACATGCATCACCTAGCGAGCTCACCTCGTTAAGCGGGATGTGTCGAACGAGATCCGGATGGGTTGGAACAACGTCGTGGCGTCCGTGAGCCGGCGAGACCCCGACGTCTCCAGTTCTTGTTCGTTTGTGAGCGTCGTCATGTCTACCGACCGCTACGGCAGTGTCAGCATCCATGTGTAGGAACGACCGCCTCAACGACGCACCGTAAACCGTTCAAGCTGGACGTCATGGATGCAATCGTGTCCGCCGACGACGAAGCCAACTGTGGCTGCTCCAAGAAGCCACGCCTGACGCATCCAGTCGAATTGTGACGGTCAAAGAAGAAGCGCGGCGATGCACCACACCAATGCGTCGTGAAATCTGCAAGATATGCCATGAGAAGGTGTAACGCTCTCGACGCTTTGCCTATACAAACTTCAAGAGAATATGTGAAACTGCCGTGGCAATGTGTAACTGCCACCCCCACGGCGTGGGACACTCGAGATCTTTGGCCCGTCATGCACACAAGCCCGCAAGCACGGACCGCTGTTGTCCATGCTGGCAATGAATGGTGCTTCCAGCATTCTCTTGAAGAAGTATTGGATTGACGCGTGGAAGTATAAGGGGGATCGATCCCTCACCGATAGAAACTGCAGGATGACCACATTGACTAACAGCATCCAAGCGATGCCGAGTCATCAGCGTCGTAAGCAGAATGCACTGATTGCTGATGATACAGCGAATAGCACCATGCCATAAAATTATACATAGCTCGCTACCAGATCCCCTGTGTATTCAACACATCACGGTGCCGTTCACAACGACCAAAGTTCCTTGGCCACCTGCAATGCGGCAGCACCGCTTGCTTGGGTACAGGGACAGAATGTTTGATCTCACGGGCCAAAACGAAATCGAGGAGGAGGGGGAGGAGGGGGATCGCTGTTTGCGAATACATAAAGCCGCCTTTTCGATTAATGGGACAGCAGCTTTGGCGACGGTGTTGAACAATCTGTTTATGAAAAAGCATCTTCATGACGAAGGCGAGCACGATCGTGTACGCGAGTTGCATGCGGACAATGTACGTATCGCCCTATCGGTTGGGGGGATAGTAAGCCGATGGCAGTGTAGAAGAAGCTGGAAAATGGCTCCGCCAGGATTACGAAAGAGGAACGAGCGCATTCACAGCACCTTCGTTCCTGACGTCGACGATTTTGACGACGCAGTAAGCCGCGATGATCGACTCCAGCGCTGACGGCAGCGACTCGGACAGAAGCCCCCTCCTTGATCCCTCGTTGTGCAGAACATGCAAAGGCGTTGATGGCCTCGACCAATGTCGTCACGATCGCAATGGTTGACCGCAATTTCCACGGAAGGTCCCTTCCCCACACGAATAGATCGTCGAAGCAGCGATGGGCACTGTACACACCATGTTCAAGTTTATTGACCACGGACTTCGGTCCATGTCAGTGAACTTGGGGGGGACGCTCGAGTAAACGAGGGAGGAGACGCCCCGAAATGCACAGAATTGCCACAAAAGTGTAGCTTCAGGACGTGCTGCAGTCGGATAGCGCGGCGCGAGTCTTGTCAACCTTGAGCAGCGTGTGACAATTCCCATCATGCTCGGAACATCAAGGAGGGGTTAGATTGCGTTGGGCATGCCATTCTACACGAGAAGTCGCCGCCGTACGGCTTGCCGTTGACGTAAAAGCTTAACACGGCATTCGAGAGCTGTGTATGATGGGTTTGGAACCGGCGGTGGACTCAAGAGACAAGCGCTGCGAGAACTACACGACGAGTGCGTCTCCCCAACGTTGGCGAGCTTGCAGCCGAAGCTCGTTACATGCGAGAGGAAGATCCAAAGGACGGCACCGCGTGGAGGTTCACTTGGCTTTTCTAGACGTGGGTCAAGTTGTGGTAGTGACTCCCAAAGATTTTCCAGGTAGCGTCGCAACGTCGGGGCCGTGAAACGGGTCTGGGAACGGCACGAACGTCATCTTGAGAATCGCGACGACGTCGACGAGCCAACCGAACACAAAGCACGGCTTGCGCTTGAACCCAAACATCAACAACAGTCGGAAAACTCGCCGAGCACGACCTTGAGCGACGAGCACAGGCAGACGAGAACCGAGTACACGATGCCGCTTCGAATCCTTTGACATATAGATGCATCTCACATACAGGGTAGAGCAGGGCCGGCAGCATCCCGTCATGCATGCCACGTATTGATTGACAAGTCCGATGGACGCACGACACCACGTAACTAGCAGCCGACGAGACTTTACTTTCGAACGTCGACTTGAAACCAACTCGCGACAACCAGAAACCTTGCTAAACATCGCACCACGAGTTGTCTCGGCTTCAGTTGAGATAATATGACGGATTGGGACAAACCGTCAATGTTTCAGACATGTCTCCAAACGTCGGCAGAATTTGGAACGATGTATTGAGCTGAACCTTTCTGGTTCCATATTGTAGTTCGCTATATTGAACGATCTGGAAGGGCGAATCTATTTTTAGCCCACGTTCCCGTGTGACGTGAGTTGGCGGGCAGCAGCACCCCATGCCCGATGGCAGACGACAAGCAGACAAGTGTGCACGTTGTGCCGATCCTGGAAGAGCCCGATGAGCCCATCAACTTGGACCATATTGCGCACACGTTGCATCACACCGAGTCGAGTCCACTGTTTCCTCAGGTAACTACGAGATCTCGACATCGTACGTACGCCATGACAGACTTGGTCGACAGTGGCTCGTCGAACGCAAGGATTTTCAAACGTACTTTCCCCGATTTGGCTCGCGGGCGTTGAGCGAAGACGAAAAGCTACGAATGGCGGCCCAAAAAGAACCCGATAAACGCAATGGGATCGACATTCAGCTCCTGTCCAAGTGGTTGCTCCATGTTCCGTCGCTGCGCGCGCTCAACGTAATGCAAGCCGCTGAGATCGCCAAACGCATGCGATGGGCGTCGTTCGCGGCGAATCAAGTAATATTCAGGAAGGGCGACGTCGGGGATGCATGCTACATCATCGTGAATGGTCAAGTCGACATCGTGGTGCATGGCGACCGGGTTGGCCGACTAGTGAAAGGGATGAACTTTGGAGAGGTCGCGCTCGAACAAGAAGACGCGCTTCGCACGGCGGACATTCAAGTCACAGACGCAGGCCCCGCGGACTTGCTCCTCATCCGTGCCGAAGACTACCACAAGAATGTGTACCGGTACCAGTCGAAGCGTCGGAAAAAGCTCACAAAGTGGCTGCGCACGGAAGTCTCGATCTTTCGCGACTTTTCCGACAACAAGCTGCGGTACTTTGAGTCCGTCTCCGTCGATTTGTTCCTACATCCCGGCAACTGCGTGTACATGGAGGGCGAGGCCGTGGGAGCGCTCTACATCGTCAAGTCCGGTAGGTGCATCTATGTCTCGAAATCGACGTCCCATCACGGACGTTATACGCGATCGGTAGGCGTGATCTCCCTGGAGAAGAACGTGCTATTCGAAACCAAACACCGACGGCCCACTGGCATCAAGTCGTGGGCGGTCCAATCCCACAAAACACACATCCAAGTCCCAAGCTACACTGTCGAGTCGGCGGGGTGTTTTGGCATGGAGTACTTTGTCAAGGTAGAGTGATTCGATGCACTGGCAGACGTGACGGTGACTGCGCAGATCCCGACGCGGGCGCATACTGCCGTCGTGAAGGCCGAGACGCACTTGGTGGTCATCAATAAAATCGACTGCGCGTCAACCGTCCACTCGTTCAGCGTCAAAGCAATCGACAAACTCAGCGAACGGTGCGTCGTTTGCTAGCTAGCAGAGGTGGTGATGCCCACGCATTAGGTACCGGACAATCTGGAATGCTACGCTCCAGTCCACAACGGCGCAAGTGCGTGCATACCAGAGAGCACAGAAGATCTCGAGGGGGTACTCACCAGGTACCGGTCTCATCATCTCCCATACATTGACCTCTGGACGCGCCGTAGGGAATCAAGCCCCGATCACGATCAACCAAAAGCACCCGATGTCACAAGAACCCCACCCGAACATGCAATTTCCGTCGCTCTCGCGAAGCGTGTGGACGGCGGCGAACGACGTGGTGGCCAAGGCTCAAGATCGCTGCTACAGCCCAACCCTTGCACTAAGTCGATCGCTTTCAAGTGCGTTCTCTCCATGTGTCCGTCGCCTTGTTCGGCGTCCACGTGCTCACTGGCAGTGTAGCCCCGGTTCTAGGCAGTCGAAGCTTTGGGACCACCCCTTCGTCCACTATCCCGATTGCAACCACCAGCAACAACGAAAGCGAACTCCCTCGTCTTCAAAGTCCATAAACATTTATTTTTGAATCATCAACGTGTCGTAAGTAGATCGTGAAAGACAGTCGTACATCTACTCGTGCCCGCCACCGACCGCCACTTCGTCCTGGAACAAAAATGGCTTCCAGTGGCACTGGTTGTCTTGCTCAAATCGGTGCTTGAAGAGGCCAGCAATGTCGTCCCAGTGAAAATCTTCAAAGTTGCGGACGACCAGCCCGTTTTGGTCCAAAATCAGCTTGTGCGGCACCACATGCACGCCGTATCCTACGATTTAGCCCGCCGCTTCAGCGAACGATCCATCGAGAACTCTACGGACCGACACACCTTCGGGGATGTCTTCACAGCCGACGTGGATGACCGTGGGCATGTCACCGTCGCCGTGGTACTCGGTGCACACGCGTGGTTTTCTCGTCTTGGGATTGATCTCCGACACAAACTTGATCGCGTTTCCAATCTACGTGCAACAGGACATCCACCACAGCTCTCTTCAGACGACAACGACGACCGTACATGTTTGTCGACGTTGATTAAGACAAAATTGATGTATGGCGTGGGGATGTTGTGCTTCGACCACATTTCAAACTCCTCGACGGCGGGTATGCACGAATTGCACCACGTGGCGTAAAACATGACCACGCTCGGCTTGCCGTTGCCTGCAATGTCGGCAAAACTCGACGTCGCCCCCGTTTCGAGGTCGACAATGTCAAAGTCTGGCGCCGGCGTGTTGATGATGATGCTCGACATGGCGATCGGGGGTGTCGTGGTGCTGCGGCGCGACGATGCGAAGGGCGTTTTGCCGTTTCGACCGAGCGCAGCAAGAGCAATATGGGACGAATACAAACATCTTGATAAATTTGCTTGCATATTGAGAAATCTTCCTCTCACTAGCATTTCAGTTTCAAAAGTGAAACCGATCGTACACGGCTCGCGCGCGATGGCGCCGCAGGTGAAGGAATTCACCTTTGTGACGACGTTTTTCACGCGAGTTGGTCCACAGACCGTTGATATGCATCCATAGGCAAAGGCGATGTCCACGTTGAGAACCAAGATTGCGTGGGACTGTTGGACTCGTCAAAGTCTTTGTCACTGCGTTGTACCGGCCACGGTAGTACGGGCACTCCAAATTTCGATAGGTTCGACAGTGGAAAATATTGAATGTTGAAGGTAGTTCGAAAGATCGTGTGAATTCATCGATCTAGTGCTGCGTGCACTTTTGGATTGCAAACAGCATGAAGAGCTTCCACATCGCGGTCGCGATGGCTGTGTTAGCATGCGTAACGATGGCCGATGGTCCTGCAAAGGATGTCCGAGTGGAGGGCGGCGCTGCAGGATGGGGTGGCAGTCCCGACTTGGCAATCCCTGGCCAAGCTGACAAGGAGGGGTACGTCCTTTCGCCGGAACAAGTCGAGCAAATTCGAGCGCTCCTGGCGAACGACCTCCCCGACGACGATCTCGAGCCGCTTGGACCTTACGAAGGAACTGCTGTTGAGAACAACGCGTTCCCTGGTGACATTCGCGGCATGCAGAACGTCAACTCGATTGTCCGTGATCAAATTGATGCCTTGCTCAAGTCGACTGGCGCGAGCCTCCCCAGCGACATCGATGCCAAGGTGAACCCCGAGAGGATGCAAGGCTTTCTCACGTGGTACAACATGACGTGGCTTGCCTTCAACTTGGTGATGCGATACGTGTTTGGTGACGGCCCTGTTGGCGCCGTGGTCGTGGGAACTCTGTGCATCTTCTTCGTTTTTGTCATTCCGTACTCGTGGCAGAAGCGAAGGGAGCGCGCCATGACGACATGGCTGACTGCATTTTACCTTGAACATGCTCCTGACAACATCATCCGAGTGCCCAAAGCTGTCGAAGCGTATTCCTCCCTCGGTCGTCACGGGTTCACGCGTCTCAAAGCTGACTGTCTGGAGAAGTATGTCAACCGCAAGAAAACGCAGTAATCGTGCACCTGCATCACAAGAGTGCGCATCAAGCGAGCATATTTGGTACATTAAACATAGAATCATTGGAGTTCACCGCGAGGAACCCATCGGTCCCCGCATGCAAACCCATCTCGCCGGCCGATACGTCGTTTAGCATCGACTCCTTCGCCCATCGAGTAGCTGTTGGTTCAAGGGCATGTTTGCGAAGCACGAGCGAACTGAAGAAGCGATCGCGAGTACATTTGCATCCTACGGTGGTGAAGTGCCTTACGTGTGCGCATCCAAAAGCTCTAGCATCGCAGAGTCCTTGTGCCTTTGGTGGGATTCCTGTGGCGTTGCCGTGACTTGAAACTGCTGGGTACGATACATCCGGATAAAATGGACCTCCACGGGGTTTAACGTGGTCTGGAGTATTCAATTTATAGCTTTAACGCCCGGTTTCAGGCAACTCGTAGGTAGAACGGAGCAGTGGGATTGGCTGTACAGTAGTGGCTACCCACGTTTTTCACATCAGAATAACCATAATGTTTAAACGCATGTTTGTAATTGTGTACGTAGTTTACCCGGCAAGCATCTTTGTGGAGTTGGCCCAATTTACCATGCTGAAGGAAGCATCGTTTGATGGGATCTCTCATCGAATGCGCCACACCTTCGACGCGTTTTCACACGTGCATAACATGAAAATCGAGCAACAAGCTTCGGAACGCCCAACATACCACACACGAGAATCGATAGCCTTTTCATTCGGCTCAGTCACTTCATGAAGTTAACGATTTCATTGTCATTGGGAAATATTCCCCACAACTCTCGGGAGTATTGGGATTTTCCTCGACAATAATCCGAATAACAAGGCTCGCCAATCACAAGTGTTGCTCGACGTCCAGAGCGCCTCCCCAGCAAGAAAGCAACGGGAGAGTTAGGCACGATGAAGCCAGAGCCTGAAGCCAAAGTGCGGCAATCCGTCGTGATCTTGCGGCGCCTCGTATGGTTCCTGTTGCCCCTCGGTGCCGTGATCGGCGCATGCGTCGTGCTGAGTATATCCCAGCGTCCGCTTCCTCCGAATTTCCACATGACGTACGCGATTACACAGGGTCGGTCAAAAGTCCAGGGAGTGAATTTGGCGGGATGGCTCGTTGCAGACTTTGACGTGACACCGACGTCTGAAATATTCAAGGGAGTTCCCGCGAACGTGTCGGCGGCCGGGGAGTTCTCGCTTGCCGACTGGTACACGTCCCAGAAGAAAAAGGCCGAGATGGTCGCAAAATTCACCACCCATCGTGATACGTGGATCACGGAAGACGATATCAAGGCCATCGCTGCTGCAAAACTCAACGCTGTGCGCGTGCCGATTGGGTATTGGATTCAAGAAAAGGTGAGTGAATCCATTTCGTCGGCCGACGCGACCAAGTTGGCTCCGCTCTACTCTATCTTCGCTCCCGGCGCCGTCAACTACCTCGACAAGCTCGTCAAGGTGTGGGCAATGAACCACAATATTTCGGTGCTCGTCGACATCTCTGCGGCGCTGCTGGGTCAAAACGGCAAGCCGAGTGCCGCGGCCATACCCGCTTCACTCAAGAAACAATACGGCGACATGTCTTTTGATTTGCGCCCCACCAAGGCGTCGTTCAACGCGACCAAGGACTTGGTCAAGTTCATCGTGAGTCGGTACAAGGACGATGACGGGTTTCTTGGTGTGGGGATACTCAACGAGCCGGAAAAGAAGGGCGAAGAGGTCACGTATCGAGAAATTGCCGGCATCTACCGGGAGCTGTACCCGTGGGTGCGCAACATCACCAAGCGCGCGGTGCTGACAACGCAATCCTTTGGCGACATGCAGCACAAGGGGTCGAGCGAGTTAATCACGGACAACGACCACACAATGATGACATTCAGCATTTGGCCAGAGGAGCCGGCAGTTGTGGTCAACCACTGGCAGGAATGGCACAAGGTGATGGTCGCTGATGCCGCGTTTAAGGACGGCGACGCCGGCCTTAACTCGTTGAAAGACGACATCACTGGCTGGACAGGTAGCCCATTGTTCATCGGGAGCTGGAATGCCGCCAAGTACGGCAATGGCTCCGTGCCTGCCGGAGAACAAGCGGCCCAGGCCAAGAAGGTGCTGGACGTCATGAGCCAGGCAGCCAAGGGATGGGTGTACTCAAACTGGAAGCACGACGGAAGTCAGAAGCAGTGGGGTTGGTCGCTCAAAGACCTCTTAGCGCAAGGCATTTACTCGTTCTCGAGTACTCCGTAGAATTGATCCGACGCAAAAGGATGTAGTAAATGAAAACTTTCATGCAAGTTAGTAGTGCGTCCACTTACCCGTTTTGGTGTAAGGGATCGACCCGGGGCGGTAGTGCTTTTGCAGGCGACGGCATGTCGTCATGAAACGCATGCGTAGAGGGACAACTCTGTTCTCCATGGGCAGTAAGCATGTAGATGTGTGCCAAGAAACTCCCCTTGGCACAGATGGTCACGGCTCTCGCAGATTCGCCGGCCGCACAAGGGATTCCTTTGCACGACCGCAAAGCCAGCTAGCTCCGTTGGAGAGTCCCATCTCCATGACACAATTTTTCGCGTCGAGGTCATGTTACGTTACTATGGTATGGCGGCAGACGCTCCCAGGTGACAAAGGGACCATCAAAGAACTGGCCATCGCCAGCCGCATAGGAACCTCCAGGCTATAGCCCGCAGCTGTGACGTCCATAGGGCGTTTCTACGAGCGAAGCCTGTGCTGGTTGTCGCGCGCCACCACATCGACATTGTCATGCTTCCCACGAGATTTTTCTTGTCGTGATCACGTCGATCTGGTCGCTGATTGGTTGATTCAAATGTAATTGAACCTGCTGCACTTGTCCATTCGTCATCCCCATGGTCGTACCTCTGCCCGCGTCGCTCCAAGGAAAGGAAGGCCTCAATCGCCTTGAACAGCTCGCCGACACATACGGCACGCCGCTACAAGTGTACGACGAGCAGATGATCCGCGATAACGCGCGCCACCTCTTGACCACGTTTCGCGCGCAGTTTCCGTCATTTACCCAGTTTTACGCGGTCAAGGCCCTGCCAAACCCTGCGATTCTCAAAGTGCTGTATCAGGAAGGATGCGGATTTGATTGCTCGTCGACGGCCGAATTGCACATTTGCAAGACGCTCGGCGTACCGGGTGACAGAATCATTTACACGTCCAACTACACGTCCAAGCAAGATCTCGCTGTCGCGTATGACATGGGCGTGATTATCAACCTCGATGGTATGCCCGCCTTGATCACCTGCATGTCCATTGAGATCACGTCCTATGGGAGTAGACATTTCGCTCGTCGACTCGCTGGTCGAAGTGCGAGGCCGTGTTCCCGACCTCATGTGCTTTCGATTGAACCCGGTACAATTGTCTCTCCTCTGTGCATGCTGGTTCACACACCTAACGATTCCATTCCATGATCATACAGGGTCTCGGTCGCACGGACTCTGAGACCAAGTCGAACGTGCTGGGCGGCCCGGACGCCAAGTTTGGCGTTCCCCCCTTCCAGGTACTTGGGTGGTCCCAACCCCGTGAGGATATCACTGGACTGATAGATTGTCGAAGCTTACCGCAAAGCGCAAGCCGCGGGAGCCACCCGTTTCGGCCTCCACATGATGACTGGGTCATGTGTGATGAACAACGAGTACTGGAAGGAAACAGTCACGTGTTTGTACAAAACGGCGATGCAAATTCAACAAGAAGTGTGCTGCCACCACACAATCATCTCTAACGATCTTGGCCTAGCTCGGGATCACGTTTGAATTCATGAACATTGGCGGCGGCCTCGGCATTCCGTACCTTCCCGACCAGGTTCGCTGTCTCTTGCCCTGTCACGATCGTGCCTCACGGGATGGGATAGCCTCGCGTGGATCTTCAGTCGGTCGTCGCGCTCCTTCGCCAGACCTTTGACGATCTCATGGGCGCACACGATAACGTAAGCGTGTCGTTGCGATCCGCGATCATGGCGCGTGCTCCGTCTATCGATCAAAGCAATTGCTTGTAGACAACTCTCCCCATGCTGTGCATGGAGAACGGTCGGTACATGACAGGGCCATACGGGTGGTTGATTGCCCGTTGCCAGGCCGTCAAGGAATCCTATGCCAAGTAAGGGCTTGCGCTTGAGATGTTATTTTTTTGACGCCATGCCGTAGGTATTACGGGCTGGACGCAAGCATGGCGCACTTGATGCGACCTGGCATGTACGGCGCATACCACCACATCACAGTGCCCGCTCGCGAGCTGGACCATTCTCCCTGGATCAAGGCCAACATCGTCGGCGATTTGTGCGAAAACAACGATTGGTCATATGATTTATGCAGAGATGCACGTGTCGCTGGACGTGACGAAGGTGTGAGTAGGTTTGGCAAGGACCGAGATATTCCCGACGCCAAAGTTGGCGACCTCTTTGTCATCTACGACACTGGCGCCCACTCGCACTCCATGTGCTTTCAGTACAACGGCAAGCTGCGATCCCCGGAGGTCTTGCTTGCGGCAGACGGCACCCCACGCCTCATGTAAGCCAACTGGATCTCCATGCTTGTCGTTGATCAAGTACGAATGATGTATCGCGCGTAGTCGCATGCGGGAAACGTACGACTCGCTCTACGGCAACTGCGTCGTCCCCTCCGATTTGTAAAGTAGCAGGAGGCCACCTCCCATGGAATAGCGGTCTCGACGGAACTCGAGCAGTCAAGCTCCCGCCCGGCAGCCAACTGTCAAAAGAGTATTTCGGTCGCCTCGATTCACACGGCCAACAAACATCGTTTGAATGGAATCGGAACTGCCTTCACCATATTCCCGATGGTTCATGCGCTTTTGCTAATTGCGCATCAAGCCTCTTCAGAGAACAGACCGTGGACAAGTGTGCCGTGTCCCTTTCAAAGGACGAAGCGGTTGTGCAAGCGCGCTCGATTAGAAGAACCCAGCGACGTTGTCGCAGCTGCCGCCATGCCCCACGCAGGCAAACGCGAATTCGTCATGGAATTCGAAATGTACCTGCACCCAAGCGAATATTTCGTCCCTGGGATTGCCCTTCTTGCTGTTTGTGTTGGGGCTGCGCACGGCGATCTTCGGCATCACTGGCATGCGCACGTCGGCTTCTTTTGTCGACGTTCGTGTCGTTCGCAATCCGAGCGTTGTCGTTCACTACTCTTGGACCCGACTTTGTGCTTGCCATCGTGTTGATGGTCCTCGAAATATTGCACGGACCGCTCTTGGTTGGCGCTGCTGGCCTTGGCGCGCGACCCTCGTGGCCGTCGCGTACGGACTCCATTTATCGTTTGTGGATTTTTCGTCAAATGTCGACGTGTTGGCTGTCGTGGGGCTTGCAAGTGCATGCAGCGCTCTGTACAAGAACGCTATCGTTCTCATCACAACGACGACCGGGAGCGGTTGCTGGCTCCCGTGCCCTTGTGGCAGCCATCCATTCATGGCATGTATATGGATGGATAGCTGCCACAAGGTGTTCACGTTTGAAACGACACGCTTGGCTGACCCCCATGGACGCCAGGGCTGCGATCTTGGTTAGCATGGCCGTCACGGTCGGTGGCATCTGCTTTCAACATGGCAAACGGCCCCAACCGGACGCGGTGACGCCAATCCTCTGCCACGTACAAACAACGTTCATCCAATGCATACTCGATGCCAACATGAAATCGTGCTTCTCCCATGTTGCCGACCCTTTCCCAATCGACAAACCATGCTACCGCCCAAGACTCTGCTGCTTGCAACTGAACGTAGGCAACTAGGACACAATCAACATTGCCGAGATTGTATCGTTCCCCAAGTTCATCGACCCCTCGCCGTTGCCGTCCCCTGGTCTGACCAACAATCCGTCCCGTCCAAACTGTGGATCATGCCGTCTCTGCAGGGTCCCCGATAATGGTCAGAGCTACGAATATTCCGAGAGCGACTGCGAGTCCATCAACGACAATGACGCGCGCGAAATGATGTGGCGCCGTTTCCTCGCCCCGTTGACTTCGGCAACCGCTGTACACAAAGGTTTGTGTGTCGCACAAGGTGTCGGTCTAGCTGTAATAACTCCATCATGTGCTTTCTCCTTCGTTGGCGTTGTTGGCATCTTCGTTTGGTGCAGACGGCCAAACACAGCGCCAGCCTCGGAACCTCACTGTGGTGGCACGTTTTATGTTCACACACGTCGGTCGCAATAGAGTCACGACTGCCCGCGTACAGACTATGTACCGACAGCGGACAGTAGCGCCCAAAGCAGGTGTGCTTGATCGACTATGGGCATGGAAGTAAAGTCTACCAAGCGCACGCGTCATGTGGAATGGGTGTCGGGTGTCTTCTTCAAGTAATATATTTCGGTAGTGTTTACCCTGCGGCTATCCACTGTCTTGTGGAAGTAATAATGTTCGGTTCTGTCGTTTCCGGATAATTAAATACTTCGAATGTTCGATATATTCAACCAATTAAATCCCGACTTCTGAGGCAACCAATCAAAACGCGAGAAGGTCGCGATCTTTCTGCGGAATCGAGAGATGGATCACTTCGTCATTCCCAAATCGACGGCGCAGGATGAAGACGATCGCGACGCTTCTTGCCGTGGCGCTGGCTGTACATCAAGCCCATGGAGACCCCGCGGCTGCTGCCGCGGCAGCGACCGCCAACTTCGAAGGAAAAATGGCCGATCATGCAAAGAACTTGCACAAGTTCATGCCAAACCCCACCGGTCCTGGCTTCCGCGACAAAGGCTTGACGGGGGATGCAGAGTTTGCCCAAATGGATAGATTTGGGATCCCAGATTTGAACAACCCCACGACACATGAGCTCACCGACCTAAACTTTGACAAAGCGATCGAAGGCGACAAGTACGTTGCTGTCTTGTTCTACGCACCCTCGATGGAAGACTACGACTTTTATGCTCTCCACTGGGAAAAGGCTAGCATGGAAATGACTGAAGGCATTAAATCGTTTACGAGTGCCACCATCAATATGGCTCGTCTCGACATCTCGGAGCCCGAGCACCATGACATCGCACAGACGTATGATGTTTCAACGACCAAGCCCGACATGCGGCTCTTCTTCAATGGAACTCAGCTCACGCCTATCACAAGCCCCGTGTCACACCACGACATTCGGCAGTTCATCATTGCGCAAACGATTCCATCAGTGACGCACCTCACCTCGGACCCCGAGTTGAAGAAGTGGAGGCGTCGCAAGGTGTTCAACCAAGCCAACATTAAGTTTCTCGCGCATGTTGCCAACCCCGATATCCTCTCGGTCTTGAAGGTGGTTGCGTCGGAACTCAAAGCAAAGGTTCAATTCGCGTACGTGTCAGATCTGAACTTGTTCCGTTCGACTGCTGGAGTTGACAACGAAGACGCTGCCGCTGGTGGCATCTACTTGCTTCGAGACTTTGCCTCGCCCAAGGTCGTGCCGTTCCCATCGGACCGCGCGTTTGAGCTGGACGCGGTGGTCTCTTTTATTGAAGACCACAATACACCCTTGCTCACGAACATGGCCGACAAGGACGAGTACAAAGTGCGCCTGTTCCTGGACCACAAGAAACCATATCGAGCGTTGGCATTCTTCAAGACAAACGACGCCCTCGTGGCCGCGACACCCGCGCTAGAAGCGCTGGCGCGGGAATTTAAAGACGACATTTTAGTCGCGTACACGGTCGAAGACCCTGAAGACGCGATGAACTTCGACTACCAGTTTTGGGACGTTCCAAGCAACAAGCCAGCTCTCTTAGTTGTTCACATGAAGCGCGATCGCAAGTTTTTGCTGTCGAGCGACACGGCCCACGACCTCCCCAACATGCGAACCCTTGTCGCAGACGTGTTGGGCAAGCGTGCTATGGCCGAACTCAAGTCGCAGACGCCGCCGACGCCAAACACCGGCCTCGTCCGCGTCGTCGTCACCAAGACATGGGACGACGAAGTTCGGAAGAACCGCAGGCAGGACGTGCTGGTCCTATTGACCAAGGGCAACAATCACCCGCCGTCCAGGTGGATGTCACGCCACTTGGAGCGTTTTGCCAAGGTATGGCGACGCGAGGACAAGCTTCTTGTGGCGACCATGGACATGACGCAGAACGATTTGCTCGAACTGGATGACGCGTCCTGGTCAAACCTGCCCAAACTGTACTATGTCCGTCAGCATTCGCAGGACGCGTTTGAGAACGAGCTGACTGTGGCGTACCCGACAATGGAAAACCTGATGGAGTTTGTCCAAACTCACCAGAGCCATCCGTTGACCGTCGACGACAAGGTATGGACCCGGTTGAACGCTGAAGACAAGGAAGCGCTTGCGAAGCACAAGGCCAAGATGGCCAAAGGAGACGACGTCGAAGCGCCCGAAGACATTTTGAAGGAACTGGAAGCGGAACTCCAGACACTCCAGAAACCCGTCGTCTCGGCCGAAGAAGTCGTGCCTCTGCATGACGAGCTCTAATCCTTGTACAATACATCGTTATGCGGCGCGAAGTGTGTGCGAAGGCGTTGGGCATCTTGTGTCGTCCTACGGCTTCCCCACGTGCTGTCGAATGTCTTCTTCGTGGTAGATGTAGCGTACACCCTAGGTAGTGGGGTGCCTCCTCGACTTACTTGACGGCCCTGTCCACGAAAGGTAGTCCCCCCGTTTGCATGGCGCCGTCACCGAACAGATGCTGATGGTGACGATCCCCAGACACATTGCTGATCCGTCCATGAATGTCCATCACACCTGGTTCGGTCGCCGTGAACACGACAAAGGGTTCGACGCTGGAGGTCGTCCACCAGGTAGGAGCGCTGGGTCTGTTTCTAGTCGGTGAATGTATCTTCCCTTGAGTCTTCGCGTTGGGCGGCAGGAAAGAGGGTCAGGTGGAAGGGGGGGTGGCCGTCCATGCAGATAGCAAGGGAGCTTTCATCTCCCTTGACCGGATGGTTTGACAGGCGTTGTTGCCACAGGGCCCTGTGTGTCGACGACGGATGCAGTTCGCTCGTTCTCCAGTTGTATTGAATGCCAGCCAGTCCGCAAATGTTCTCGGCGACGTTCAGGACAAAATACCCGGTCGACAACGAAGCCATTGCATGACGGACCGAGGTGGCAGCGGACGACAGCAGTGACAGTTGCGGGGCACACGGCTTGTTTTCCCAGCAATAGCATGCGTTGACGAACTCCAGAGGGCACTTGACCTGTCGGCGCTGGACGCTGTTTGTCGTGTTGTGGTGATCGAAGATAGTCCGTTCGCCGTCACTTCGCCATGAACGGGCTCAAGACTCGATTCTCGACATTGCGACAGATGATGATCTTGGTGGACGACGCATGCATCGCCATGGTTGATTCGTCCCACAACTTCAAAAATCTCCATCTATCCCGGAAGCCGCTCATTGTAGCCCCTCACGGTCCAGCAAGTGTCACATCCTCTTGGATCTAGCGGTCGCTTTTTGTTGTCGTGGCCCTCGGGAGAGACGCCGTGTCGTTGATACGGCATGGCGAACATCACTTGTAGCTCCATCGAGCATGTTGAAACCATCTGCGCGCCATGCGGAAACGCTGATCCATGCGGCGGGCCTACGTGAATGCTGCCACCCACGTCCGTCGTCGACATGTTTATCTTGGCGTATGGAATGAAGACGTTGTAGGGCGGATGGCGTGCTGTACTCGTCAAAGCGACGGCGATGGGCTCGTGGTGCCGAGTTGCTGCTGCCGGCACGACCACAGTCTTGTCCTTCGACTTCACGGAACGCTCCTCTCGTCCACACCTTGACATGGTCGCATCACGTCGACGTGCCCACAGAAGATATTCCTTGTAAACTGATGTAAAATTCGACGCGCATGACGACGAAAGGGCGGACCAGGTAATTCCATTTCCTTGATGAACCCCGCGTGTGATGCAGAGCGGACTTGTGCATTGCAAACGTCGAAGCATACCTACGTATATCTCACGAGTTCTCCACCCGACACCGTAAGTTCCATGTCCATTCGAACACGGCGAACGGAGTGGTCGGGTCGATGCAAGTGTAGTACTCCCTACACCAAAAATTCAGAGAGAGACTCGGCAGCCAGTGACGCCCAGAGTCCCACCACCACACGGCCATCCGCTTGTTCCAAGGGCAGTGGCGCGGTTGTTTGAAACGTCGCGTTGGCAGCGTTGAGTGGCAAGGAAATGCACGACAAACGTTCGATCGAACGCGACGAGCACACCGCCACGCAAGCAGGAGTGCCACATCCCCATCTTGAAACGAATCCGCATGACGTAGTTCCACGTCCAGAGGTGGCCGTGACGGTCAAGTCGTTTGTCCAACAAACTACACAGGGTGGTGGATGGACCTTCAAAATGTTTGATAACCTTTCGCCGCCATGGGCACGTGCGCGCATGCTCGTGCAGACAAACGGTCGGCCGTTCCGTAATGGTGCACCAGGTGCCGTTTTCGTGCAGACAACCCTGCCAACCGACGCCATGTCGAGTGTTCGGCGGTGACCGACCCCCAACGACATCATTTTGAAACCTCCGACGCGGTGTATCGCACCCCTACCAGTGAATCACGATGGAACGCGTCATGGCTCACATCGATGCCCTCAACGCGCAGTACGCACAGCACCCGCTGTGGGATTCCTTGGCGTCCGGCCATGGCGGAAAAGTTGCCCGCGCCAAGCTCCAAGCGTTCGCGCCGGCGATCAGCTACTTTATCCTGGCGTTCCGCGACTTCAACGATTTCGTCTTGCCGTACGACACCCCCAAGACGGACCTTGAAGCGGCGCTCAATGTCCACGCCCTAGAAGACAGCACCCATTACAAGTTGTTCCTTGAAGACTGGGAAAAGCTCGGCGGCGATGCGTTGTTGGCCCCGTACGCCCCTTTGATTGCGGGCCTTCCCGACGACGACCACCGAGCGCAAAGCACACAGTCGTCGGCGTCGTTGGCTCCATCGACCCGCACGCTGTCGTTCCTGTGGTCCGACGACTCGAACCGGCATAACCGAAAGCTGATGTTTGCTTTGACGAAGCTCATCCACGAGAGTGCGGCGGACGCGCCCGTTCGATTTGCCGCGGTGGAGGCGGTCGAAGAAACGGGTCGCGTCATGTTTGAAGCCACGGCTAAACTCGCCAACGAGATCGAGGCGTCTGGGGGAGGAACGTATCGGTACTTTGGGGAGTACCACTTGGCCCTCGAAACAGGCCACGTCATCAACAATACCCCGCAAGAGTCGACACGCTCCAGTGGCTGCGGTTGCGAGACAGACGACAAGTTCAAAAACTTGGCGCTGTCCGACGCCCAAGAGATGGCCTGCACTCTTGTCGTGACCAGGGTGTTTGCCATCTTCACCGAATGGATCGATGGCATCCACAGGATGATGCAAATGCGCGCGGAAAAGACATTGTAGACGTCTTGCGGAATACACACTCCATTGTTCCATCTTGGTTGTTTCCGTGTGCTGGAACATGATGCGGCGTTGCCTATGCCACGCCGTCGTTTGATATGTATATGCCACGTGGTCGTACGTGAACCGACTTGCTTCAATGAATCGTGTCGCAGGTCAGGAATGACCATGGATTGCTTCCCGCATTGTTTCTTGAGGAAATTTTTCAAATTCCATGGGAACAACATCCCCCACGCCCGAGAGGGATGAGTTGTTTGGTGAACAATTTCCTGAAATTTCTCAAAAACGTACATGTAGATACAATGGACAGGCAATGCCTGGTTAGTGTTTCAACTCCAAAATGGCAGCCATCAACGCTTCGAGCTTCTCCGACATGGCCTCGACTTGGGTCGACATTTCTTCGTGGTGCTGAGTCACCTCGTCCAATTTGGACGCCAACACTTCGTTTTGATGGGTCACCTCGTCCAACTTCTTGACAAGTCCTTGCGCCTTGTCTGCCTCATTCGTGTCCACGTTCTCTTTCTCTTCTTTGTGCTCCTTCAACGTCGCATCAACAGCGTCAAAACGCTCCACGATCTGACTCAGCTTTGGCTCTGGGGCAGCCCGCGCCTTGGCATCAGCGATTTCCTTCTCAATGTTGGACTGGATCTCGGTTCTGAGGGTCTTGAGAATTTCACCAATTGACTTCTTGTACGTCATTTGGTGCAACAGAGTGCATTGTTTGTGCGCTTGGGACTGTTTTTTGTCGTTCCACACTCGCAGCATGTTGTCCTCAAACGTCGACAAGGTCTTCTTCACAAGAGCATCGAGCTTCTTGAGAGAATTGTCAACATCTTGGCCTCGAGTCTTCTTGGCATATTCAATGTACTCATCGAGTTGAGTCTGCACCTTTTGGATCAACGCAAACTCGACTTCCAGAGTCGCTGGCACGTCGAACGTCACAAAATGTTGTACGTGGTTCAATCCCTTGCGGAGAGATTCGAATGAGGCAAAGGTGCTCGACTTGAGCGAGTTCATCGTATCCAACCACGCGATCTTCGTCTTTTGGTACGCTTCAATGCCAGCTTCTTGTTCGTCCGGTATTTGAATGTCGGATTTGGCCAAGTGTTCGTGAAAGATCGGGTTCAGCACCAACTCGCCATCGCCGCTCTTGAAATGGATCAGCTCGATCGTCTCGTCCTTGTTCAAATTCATCGACTCTTCCAGGCGCAAGATGCACTGAGCATAACTCGCCAACGCTTCCGTCTTGGCCTTTTCAAACCCGCTGTCGACCGTCTTGTTCATCATTGCCAAGAGCACGTTCAAGAGGAGAATCACTACAACGGCGGCGTGGAACATAATGAGGACCACGGCGCAAGTAGACAGAAAGTCGTCGTCCCCGCCAAACGACTTGAGCGAATCCAGCGGCAACTCGCCAAAAGTGACGAAATATGTCGTGATGAACGACTGCGTGATGGTCCCGAACGCTTCATCATTCTGGTGCTTGAACAGTTGGTAAAATGTGATTGTGAGGCCCATTTGAAAAACGCCAAATAGGATGAAGAAGTTCCACACGTCTGTCAACAACCGCGACATCATGGGCAATAGGTAGCTCGCCGACGGCACCACTTCGAGGAACTGGACGGTCAGCACCCACAACATGATCGTGATGAAGCTGCCAATGCCGATTTGAACAGTCTTGTCAACATAAAAGAACTCGAGCTTCATGGGCACAAACACGAAGAAGATGACGATGTAGATCGTCATCTGGGCCTTGTTGATATTCGACTCAAAGTACTTGAGGACCCCCGCGCGCAGTTCTTGCAGCTCCGTGATGAGGAAGAACGATACGGTCAGCCACAGCACGAAGTTATTGAAGGTGGCAAAATACTTGTCCACGCCAAACAAACTCATCAAGAGCAGAATCGGGACCACCAATGCAGCTGTGAGCAGTAACACGACTTGAAACAAGAGCGTTCGCGCTCGGCGCTTCTTCTCGGAGAGCTCTGGAATCTCCATGCTTGGCTCAAAACGGAAGCTGCCGTCGTGGAAGTACCGCGCCAGACACCAAAAAGAGCGTGGACGGAGAAGTTGGACAAAGATGAACGTGACAATAGTGAGGACAACTGCCGTGACACCGATGATCACCGGGCCTTTCTGGATATCCATCTTGTCTTTAAACACCACAGAGGACACAGTGGAAGTAACCAGCAGGAGAAAGTTCATCATGAGCTGCTCGATGTACTTGCGCAGGCCAAACAATTCCCACTTGATTTGCAGCATGCGGCGTATCACAATGTGCTCTAAGCACTGCTGGCGCGCCTCCAGGATATAGTCCGGGTCGTCCGACTTCAGGTTGAGGAGGGCATTCAGAGTGCTTGTTTCATTGTCTTCACCATAGATTTCTTCGAGCTATATCCAGGACGATGACCAGTTGAAGCACAGAGCCTTCGTACCTGAGAAAACTCCACATCGTGTCTGCTGATCACGACTGAGTCATCCAAGAACGTGCGGGCCAACGATGGATTGCAATTGACGGCTTTTCGAAATCCTCCTTGCAAAAATGCTTCCTCCGAAGACATTCCCATCAAGCTCTTGGCCAACTTATCGCGGAATTCCACCGAATTCTCTCGCACTTGCACTTCCTTGGTGAGGAGATCCTTGATTTTGCTGTGGGAGGTAACAACCTTCGTCTTGGATGATGTCCCCAGGTCGCACTTGTTCACAAGATCCAAGCATGTGCGTCCGTCCTAAGAGTTCGTCAGAAAGACGCCATGGAGCAATGACGTTACTACCAAGTCTTGAATGTCAATGTCAGCCATGGACTGGAGCAAAAACTCGACAATGTCAACATGACCAGCAACTGAGGCGATCATCAACGCTGTTTTCCCGTGCTAATGGATGAAAGCTTAGAAACGACAAGACTGGTCTTAGAGTTGAGTGTCTACGTACCATGTTGGCCTCGTCAATACTAGCTTCGTGGCTGATCAAGATTTTGATGTATTCCAGGGCATCTTCGAATTCACCACGGGCTGCAATCATCATTGCCGTGTTCCCGTTCTAGCCACGAATGTGAATCATGCGATCTCTCCTCCTACCATAAAATACATACCTTGTCTTTGGCATCGACATCAATGAGATCATCTTGAGCCAGCAATTCAATCGTCGGAGGTAGCTGAGAGTGTATAATTGCTGCATGCAACGCAGTTTGTTTATCCTATTACACACCGATTATTTTCAGCATCTTGATGGGAGGTTCGTACCTGTCGGTGTTTTTCAGCTACCCGGACGCTGGGCACATTGGCGCGGTAGTAATCCTTGAGGTCTTCCCGTCCCATCAACGTGATCCTGTCATGAATGTACTTGTAGCATCTGGCCTTCGGGTTCAACAGAGTGAGTTGATATTCGTCCGTCTAAAATCACGCTGAGGTAAATCTGTCTTGGATGGGCAAGCACACCTCGTACGCCTCCAATGCGGTGGGGGGAACACCGTGATGCAAAAGTAACTGGACGCAGCTGACACGGTCCTTCTTCATCGCTTCGTAGAGTGGGTAATAATATTCCTATACAATCGCATGACTATGGAGAACTCAACTACCATCGTACGTTGTTGAAAATGTCCAAATCCAGAGCAGATTGATCCAAGAGCAGCTTAAGAATCTTGTGCTTTCCCTCTTGACACACGATGTGAGTTACCGTGGACCCCTGCGCACAAAGTGAGTCGGGTCGTTCACATCGCGTACAAAATCGTACAGAGTCGGGATCTTGTGCATTCAGGATGACACCTTCCAAAGGGCTTTGCAATTGAGCTTCCAATTCATCCCAGTTTTTGGACTTGGCAAGCGCGAACAAGCTCACTTCTTTTTCTTTTGAGTTCCCCCCCGATTGTTCACAGTCACCGCAGCACAATTTGTCCCATGCGAAGGTGTCAGGCTACGAGGTTGGGTGAGAGGTGAGCACATGCCGATAGGCCTTACAATTGCCGTGGGTTTGATTTGAAGGCAGCTTCTACGGCGCAGGAGCTCCACACACGTCAGAGTTTCGTCGTTTGTACGATGATACGAGTTGTTGGCACAAGTTAACTTTCGAGAAAGCGCAATGTCTAGCGCTGTTTTCCCTTCCTAATCAACAAGGGTCAAATACGAATTTCGAGGCAGCTCCGTACATAATCGTTGGTGCAGAAATCGGCGAAGTTCATGTACAACAGAATCTGTTCGAGAATGCTAGACCGACCGAAATCTGCAGCATGCATCAAAGCTGTGCGTCCGTGCTACAAAGCGCATGAGTTCTCAGTTAAAAAGAGGAGGCTTACTCGATCTTGGCGATTGAGCAAGGAGGATATTTCATGACGAGAGTTCAATTCACGACGAATAGTTTCGACGTCAAAGGGCAGGTCCAATGGTACCGTGTTCATCCGACGAGATCGATCGCACGTGAAGCACACGGAGTTCTCAATCGGCACTGCTTTCGAGCATTTCAAGCATGTCCACAGCGGAATTTTGTACACGAATCGACTGTTGCTCGTGTCGCCATCGCTGTCTGTAGATACGGCTGTACCAATCCATTCCGCTTTGGCAGCATCGTACTTGCCATCCATTTTGACAATAGTCTTCTCATAGACGCGCTCCATATGAATTTCTTCGTCCTTCCATGTACCAGTCATGGCAAAAAAACCCTCGCCATTCTTTTCAAAGCCAGTAAACCGATACGCCTCCATGGCTGGATCCCGAAGGACTTTGACACAGAATTCTTCGTCTTTCCATTCTCCACGTCCTTCGAGGGATCGTCCAACCCAAGCATTCACCATCTTGCCGTTCTGAGGAGTCCATTGTGGAACAGCGATGTTGCAGTTCAAGCACAAATCATTCACGGTTGGCACTGGGCTTTCGCACAAGAAGCACGAAAACATTGGAATCGTCACTCGGAACTCTTCCTTGTTGCCGTTGCTCAGCGTACACGTTCCCGTCCATTCGTTTGTGTCAGCGTCGAACGTGCCTTCGTATTCCGTCACACCATCAGAATAAATCTTGGTGAGTTGAATCGTGTTGCCTTCCCACGTCCCAACTGCATCAAATAATTCGCCTTCATCCTTGCCTTCGCCAACCAAACGAAAGCAATTTTGGGCAGCACCACGCTCCAGAACCATGTGGAAGCCGATATCACGCCATTCGTGTTCCTCAACATCGTCTGCGTCGTTGTCGTCTTTTGCATGCTCTAGTTCATCGTTGTCTTCAACTTGGGACTGGTCATCGCCCTTCATGAACACTACGCGGGATTGACCTTTCCAGTTGTACAGGGATGGCTTGGCACAGTTGAAACACTTGGAGTTGGCCAGGGGTACCTTGGCGTCGCAATCCGTGCAAGTGGAGAGCTCAAAGTCGATTTTGGCACTATTCGTCGCACCCGCGCCGTCTACCATCGAGCCATCGAGCTTGTTGGTATCGTGGTTATAATTCAAGTGAAAGTTGGAAGAGGATTTTCGGGAATGCTTGGAAAATTTCAACTCGTCATCTTTCCACACCCCACTGAGGTAATACTCTTCGTTGTCATAGCCACTGCCACCAACACGATACACATTTGCTTCAACGTCCGGCGTGAGAGTAATCCACAAGGATTGCAATTCCTCTCCGTTATTGAGGTCCACACAGAAGTATTGAGACTCAGGATTCTCACAACCAAAGCACTTCTCTTGTTCGTTGGGGACTTTGGCATTGTCGCAAACCACGCAGTTGAAAAGAGGGATGTTAAGCTTGAGCTCGCCTTCCAAGTCCCCAGCTTTCCACTCGCCAGTCAATTCACCCGTCGATTCGTCCAAGTCACCACCGTATTCGATTGTGTAGCCATCGTCCGCATACGTTTTCTTGACATCAATACGTCCATATTCCCACTTTCCCGTGATGAAAAACGTGCCGTCGTTGTCTTGGTATTGTCCCACGCACTTGTACGATTGCGAATTGTTGGTGCGCACCAATTTCACCTTGACGACGAGATCGCTCCACGCACCGTCGCGAAGGTACTGCCCCTTCCAAACATGGGGGACACCTGAACCTTTGGCAATAGTTTCACTCAACCACCGGTTCAAACTGTCTTCGTCGCCATTACGCGCCATGATGTGGGCTGGGTTCTTGACTCGGGTCATTCGTTCCGTTCGAAGTGTCGCCCGAACACTATCGTCATATGTGTCTTGAACAGGATACTTGCCATCCTACACAAGAAGAGATGCGTTGGCACGTTTAACGAAGCGCATAATTGAGCATACATCGTCCTTCACATCGATTTCAGCGCCAGCCATGAGAAGGAGCTTGACGCCATCGTTGTAACCGGAAGCAGCCGCGGCATGCAAAGGAGTTCGGCCATTCTGTAGAAAATAGATGAGTGGAGTGTCCATACATGTGAATACTCACGTGTGACTTGTGGTGGACCGAAGCATTAGCCAAAAGGAGGAGCTCAATGCCGCGGGTTTGCCAAGTTTGGACAGCCATGAAAAGTGGTGTTTCACCAGCCTGGTTCCGTATCGTCAGGTCACTTTTTAATCGTGACGGCGCAATTCCTTACAAAGTTTTCAACATCCACTGCAGCTCCAGCTTTGATCAGGGTCTCGGCAATCTCGATGGACGAGTTCCGAATTGCATGATGCAATGCAACATCTCCATCTCCATCCTGTTCGAATGAGCGTCACGTTCCATTTAGAACGGGGTAGTCGTACCTCGGGACCGGGGTACGTGAAATCTGCATCCTTTCCCAAGGTCTTGACGAGCAATTGGAACATGTTGTTGGCTCCGCGCTGTGCAGCCAAGTTCAACGGTTTTCCCGCGTACTATAGAGTTCAACGTAAACACAATGCAGTAAAATCAATCCCAGGAGCGAAATTACCTTGGGAATGAGCTTGTAGTTCGAGTGTTCCAAGAGCAACGACAAAATCTCGTAGCTGTTGTGGAGCACAGCGTTGTCGAGGAGGGAGTCGTGGTCCTAGAAACACGATTACAGTTCCTCCGTGGAGCGACGCGACATATCCAAGGAGCGCGTACTTCATCCAGCGTCATGAGATCTTCGTCCGTGAAATTGTGGGTTAGGAGGCGCTTTTTTACCATCGCGAACTTTCGTTGACCCAGAAGCTCGACGATCGTCTTCTGGGCGTCTTCTTCATCGTCAATGTCATCGTCTTCAACCAAGTCGTCCACATCGTCTGCCACGATGACGGTCACAGACTCGAGCATACTGTCGCGGGTCGACAGGCTCTTCTTCGTCGCCATCGTCCACGGGTGCTGTCGAAACGCGGGGAAATTCAAAAGTGACTTGCGGCCGCAGAGCGGAGGCGATGTCGCAGGGTCGAAAAAACGCGGTGCGGTCGAAACAGAATTACAGCCAATCAGAGCGCCGAAATTGACGTTATTTTTGACACTGCGAAATCTGAACACGTTTAACGTGACTGCAGGTCCAACGTGAGAACGACAAGCGCCATCCCACCGCCAGCCAAACCCCACGGGTGAAGCACTGATGTAAGGAGCCAGCGGTGTGGTGTGACCTCATGCTGTGCGTATAACGCTGCAGGTCAACTGCCCTGCATGCCCCGTATGTGATGCCTTGACCCCGTCCGAATCTCCCTCTACCTGATCCTTCCTGTTCAAGCAGGTTCGACTGCCCAGCCCTCTCCACCTTGGCGTGCTGTACGCGGAAGGGATCAGGCGCGCACCCCAGACACCTTGCCCGCTCGAATCCCCTGTTGTTGACTATGTTCGTGCTCCAACACAATGTTGAAAGTCGAGAATGTGGTCGGGAAATCTTCACCTCGTGCACCAACGACCATTCATTGCAGTCTTGGGATATAGCGAAATCCACGGGGTGTGCGCTGTCATGCGAAGTCGATCGTTCGATCTGTGCGATGTCGCGTCACGAAAGATATCGTTGCGGTCCTACTATAGGACGATGCGAGGCCTACCACGACCGCTCGAGCGGAAGGCTCTTCTGCCTTTGGCTTGGACACATCGTACAGCCGCCACCTGCAACACGCCCGCTGCCAGCGCTACGTACGTACAGTACCACTACCGTCCCGTTATCAGTCTTGGTCATGGCGTCTGAGGTGTACATTGGCCAGCACAGCAGTGAAGTGGTACATTTCGGTCGTTCGGGTTCTCCCAGTGAGTGTAGTACATGTGGTACCGGTGGTGGTGTGCCAATGGTGCCGAGGCACACTTCACTACCAACGCTGCCTCGTACACATCTTGAAAAAACAAGTATGGCTGTGCCTCCACTTCATTGGGGTGGTAGGATCTCGTGTTGTCGAGCCAGTGCTGATGGGTTCGGAGTGCATGCGACGCCGTCCTGGGGGCGGAGCGAGGGCGGTGGTTCTAGCACCCACACATCGCGACTTGACCACAGACAGCACGGCCTGCACTAGAAGCACTCGACAACCTCATGCGTTTGCGTTGCTGGTTGTGGGTAATATCGGTATGTATTGAGTCCGATGCTGTCTCCAGGACAGAAGGTGATAGGGGAGGTTGGAACTCACGTTCCAGCGACACGACGGCTAGCGGGGACGCCCATGTAGAGCTTGCAACAGTCGGTCATTTACGACATGTTGTTTCGAGTGGAGTTGTGTTTATCTTGGCGTTGGGAGTTCGACGTGGCGAAATCAGCGAACCCGGAAAAGTGCCGACAAAACTGGCCGCCCAAGGAAAAGCTAACGCGCAACTGGAAGAATATTGTGGTGGCCTTGGTCGTGACGGGTGCGTAGGACTGTACTACACTGCCAAACACCAAGCAGCACGATACCTTACTCTCAAGGATGTCATTGTGAGGGTGCTGGCGACGGCGGTGGGTACTTTTTCAGTGGTGCGCAAGGTGACCCCAGTAGTCGATGGCGCCTTGTTGGATATGCCATCGACAACGGCGGGAACATTGCTTGTGGTGACTGTCGGATGGCGCTTCAACGTTGGTGATAGCCAACATGTTAGACCCCGCCATTGCCAGGCATCGCGGACTCGTTGTCAGTAGAAACCCTCGGTCCTACCGAACTACAGCCACCAAAACCGGTCGGATGGCACCAAGACACAAACAACACCATAAGCAGCGACTATGGTGCTGGTAGTTGTGGTTGAGGTGGTGGCGCTGGTGGCTGAGGAGTCGAGGCTGGAGCGATGCTTGCTCCTATCTGGAGGTGGTGAGAATAGGAGGTGCTGGTGATAGTGGTGGCTATGCTTGTTCTGGTGGTAGTGGTTGGTGGGCTGGTTTTGGTGGAGTGGGCAACAAGGTCGACGTCGACAGCGGTGAAGGCGGGTGGATTTTTGGTGGTGCCGAGTTCGAGAGGTGGATGGCCACTGATCGTGGAGGATACCTCGATCTTGGTGTGCAACGTGGTTCGAATGAAACCAAATCCTCCTTTCCCACATCGCACGTCGACGCCAAGGCCCTCTACAACAATCGTCCAAAACACCACCGTCATGGCTACATCACCCCCGGCACCGCCTCGTGACCACCACCGTTTTAGCATTTTCGTACGTGCCTGATGGAGGTGCACCTATTCTCCTGACAGCCACTGTTGTCGATGCTCTCGACACAAAAGGAAAACGAATGGACCGACCTGAAACACCTTATAGTGGAAGCACCAGGGTCTCTCCAACACATTCAAATTGCGCCGCGATCACGCCGACAGCATCTAATTTCGACATGACGACGATGTAATGATTGCCGAAGCGCCCTTGGCCAACCTAGCTCCAACAGGGAGAAATGAAAGGAACATGATGAGGACGTAAACCCAGCACTGTTGTCTCTGCGACGGCATCTCTATCGATGACGCGAAGAGCGATTTGCCTAGCGCGCGGTGTCGTGCGGCAAACGTCGACTCCTCCTTATGGCTCTCATGAAGTTGGTACAATATGTCCACATGAAGCCATCTACGGTCTATCGATGCGCCTTCGACTCGTCGACGTGGAGTCGGTTGCATCTGGTCGTGCCACGCATGCGACGAAACGACATTGAACAATCCACCAAGCAATGCTTCGACTGCGTTGCACGATCATTCCTCTGCGTTCGCATCATTGCTCGGCCGTGCATCGTTCGACTGCCACAGCTTCATCAACCATTCACACAGATTGCTGGAGGTGGGGAGCAACCATGGAACGATGAACATGTACCAAAGACAATTGCCAGCCGCTCCTCCCTGACGACAATGCAGTCCACAAGAGCGTCGTAGGCAGTTGAGTTGGGGACCTGCAGCCTTGTGAAAAATACAAAACCGCGAATTCCGTGTAGGTAGGACGTCCGTGGTACGGAGCAAGTGACCTCCGACGACCATTGCTAGGTTAAATCAAACACCGACATGAACAGACAGCATCTTGTTGATGGAACGACGTTTTTGTGTGGGTCAACCACTACACGGAAATGCCAAAGTTCTTGGTGACAGGAGTGGATTCGTCGACGGGTGGCGCGGCTGGTGATGCTGCCGTAGGCTGCTGTGTCGCTATCGAGCCATATGTCTGTGAGTTTTCGCCAGGATATGCCGCGATCGAGGCGGTGGTCGGGGTTGTCGAATACACTGGGAGGGCGGTAAATGTCGTTGGTTGTGGTTCATTGTCGTGGCAGCAGACGCAGCAGGCGCAAACGCACTGAAGAATGTCACAGGCGTCGCCACCACATGTAATCAAGGTGCAAAGCTGTCGGCAAAACGAAGGCATCGCGCGTCGTTCTCTCGTCGAGGGAGGAAGGCTGCTTTTGAAGCCACCGACGGTCGCCCCCATTCTGTACGAGTTGAACGTCCCTCAGGTCAAAGTATTTTGATTGGCCTATCTTTAACGCGTTTTTATAGAAAATCCGCGTCATTTACCACATGTTTCGGGGTACAGGTAAAAAAACTAATAAAACAAATTAAAACGTACTGCGGTTAAACAAATGTGGAATCCTGCGATTTCGTCACAGTGGCGTGAGGGGCATGCAGCTCATTGCTGGCGGCATCGTTGGGCCATCCTCTGCCGCTGTGGGCCACTTGCCCATGCGCGTCGAATACGTCACGTATAAGATGCTCCAGCCTTGATTCGTGAATGTTATCCGCTGTGCGACCGAGTCTTTCCAAAAACGGTCGATGTTTGCGAACTTTAACCAACTTTCCCGGGGGGCGCGCCGAAGGTTTGGAGCGGCATTCGCACAATTTGTCGTGTGCTGAAAGCATGCCGAAAGCTATCGTCGAAGAGAGCGCGGACACGGTGTTCACGCCGCAGATTGGGGTAGACGATATGCCCGATCATTTTGCCAGCGCCGCCATCGTGTCCCCGCGGCAATCCACCGTGCGTGAATCGGTGATGGATCAATTCTATGCCAAAGAACTCAAGTACAACGAGAGCTCGAAGAAGTTTGGCGGTCGCATTCGTGTACGCGTCCATTCTACGTTCACTTTGTGATGTTTCCAACATAGACGTGGCCTGGAATTCTGCTGCTCGTGGCAGTCTTGGCACTTACAGCCGTGCTGTTTACGTACTTTGCCATCGACGCACACGACCGAAGGCAAGCGTTGGCACTTGCGCTGCAGAGGCGAAAGTTTAATGCAACCGCCATCGGCGGAGGCCTTAATTTGGACGGCGATGTCTTGATCGACGTCGACGACGGCGTGATGGGCAACCCAAAGGTGTACCCCGTCCAGCGTACGTGCCCCTTTCAGCATGTTCTTGGTGGCGCTCGTGACGCGAGCGGTCGGTCGTAGAATGCGAGCTGCCAAACTACATCAGCAAACACAACAAGATTTATGCAGTGTCGTCGAATGGCGTCGAAGTGCCGCTAGCTATCAAGGGCATCAACTGGTACATGCATCGCCCGCTTCATCTTTGCTAACGGGATGGCGGATTCCTCGATTGTAGGTTTGGAATGGAAACGTAAGCATGATATCGTGTCAAGGTCCCTGTGTGCTCGTCAACTGGACTCGCTGTCGTAGCGAAGATGCGATTCCATTTGGACTGTGGGCAAACGACCAGAACGGCACCACGGCTGTATGTGGCTTGACGAGTGCCTTGTCTTGACGAGTGCCATAGTACCAAATCGCGGCATTTCTGTCGGCCAACAAATTCAACAGCGTGCGCCTCCCCGTGGCTGTTTCCAACATCCTGAACGACGTCAAGCCGGCACGGACCATGATCAATCTGGCCGCGAACCGCGCGTTTGACGTGAGCTCGTATATGTCGCTCCTCAAGAGCGTCATCACGACGCTGGCATATCGCAAGATATCGGTCATGATTTCGATTCACTCGCTGACGCCGCAGTCGTCGGGTGGGGCGTGGTTCAACGGCGCCATTTCCAAGGACATGGTGCGTTCGTTTTCATGAAAAAACATGTTTGCGGTGGATTGATCCTACGACGTTAGTTTTTGAAGGCCATCGACATGCTCGCCAGTGAGCTGTGCAGTGCCCACTACTGGAACGTCATCGGACTCGACTTGAAGAACGAGCCGTACGAATCGACGTGGGGCGACAACGGCCCGATGGATTTTCACCAAGGCGCTACAATTATTGGGAACCGCATGCTGTCCAAGTGTCCGCAGTGGCTGGCGTTCGTGGAAGGAGTTGTGGCCGCGCACGAGGTTGAGATCGACGGTGACACTTACAACTTCTACGACTGGTGGGGTGGTGGCCTGCAGCGCGCCAACGAGTTCCCTGTCCAGCTGTCGAGTCCAAACAAGGTTTCGCATGGGGAGTATGATGTCATTTTTTCATGGCCGTCGTAGGTGGTGTATGCGCCACACTACTACAACCCGGCTGTGTACCCCCAGTCGTATTTGTTTGGGAAGGGGGGAGTCGTCGGCGGCAACGGCGCCATGATCGGGTACAAGGAGCTGCCCGATTCGGTGCTGCGCCAACGCGTGTCGGCCACGATGGATTCCATGTTTGGCTTCTTGACAAAGTCCCAAGATGCCGCAGTCGTCCTGGGCGAGTTTGGCGGGCTGTACGCACAAGACTTGCATCCCATGAAAACGACGAAGCGGTGCACCGACTTCACCGTCCAAGAGATCATGCGCCCTGGCTACGTCGGCGGGTACGTTTGGAGCATGAATCCAGAGAGCGCGTACCAGTTCAACCCGTCCGACACGCGTGGCAACTTCGTCGAGGGCGTTCTGAACCTGGACTGGCTCACCGTGAATACGGAATTTCTCGCGGCGCTCAAACCACTCGATCAAATGGCGGACCTGAAAATGTTTCCTTGCTTCGACAAACCAGCGTCGCCGTGAAAACGCGACGACTTTGATTTTATCAACGGATTTAGAAATGTAACATTGTCATAACATGTGGCCGCCGCGGCATCAGCACACATTTCTGGGGCACCGGCAGGCTTGGCTTGAAGGGCGAATCGATCGCTGACCTGCGTCATCTATCTACAGAAGGTCCGGCATCCCTGCTTGCTTGGTTTCTGTTCGAGCTCACGTGGAGGGAGAATGGCCAGAAGCAACAAAAGTGTGAGGCAAGCGCCTCAACAGAGAGCAAGCAGGCCACTACCATCCTCGATGCGAAAATGCTGGGCTCTGCCAACGGCCCACACCCTCCGCCATGAAGTGTCGAGGTGGCGTGTTCAGAGAGTACAAGGCACAGTGTATTGGTCAACAACAAATGGAAGCTAGTCGTTCACACCCTTCAGCGTCGCTGGACTCGTTACCGGCGGCATCGTGGTCATTGCTGCGGCAGGCTGTCGACGTCGTAGCAGGAGGACCGTGCCAATCACGAGAAAGAGGATTGCCAGCGCCTGGAGACCGATCCGTCGTCTTGCCTGTGTTCGATGCGGTCGTTGGGGCGACGAACCCATGGCAAGAATAGGGCGTACCTGCAGCGTCACCCTGCGCATTCGATCGATACAGGTCGGCGGAGATGCTTCGAGGAGCGGCGGGGGAGGGGACTTGGCGTCGCACCCGACACCGCCTGCTGTGGTGGCGGGGTTGTATGCAGCGGGCGTCTGCATGACGGAAGGCATGGCGTGGAAACACACGAGTCGGATTGTGGAGCAGGCAGTTGCAGAGACGAGAATCGTTGCCGACGCGGAATCTCGTCACATCTCGCCCGTACAAAGTTGGGAAATGCGCGCCGCAGTAACGCTCTACCGTGCAGAACTACTTGCTCCATGACGCTTGTACGAAGAAGTCTTCTTCGCTCTGCTCAATATTCCAGCGCGACGGCGCAACGAACCGACTCATGGGGTGCGTCGAGCCTTTCGAAGCCTCGTGCTCGCTCCAGCATCCCCTGGCGCGTGTTAGAATTGCCAGCGCTTCGACCATGCGCAGGTCTGATGGTCTCCATTGGCGCCTCGTTCCACCAGTGTGCTGCCGCCGTGTCCGACATGTTCATCGCGGCAGCAACTCAACGTTCCATGCTAGCCATCCACTCGTTCTTCGTGGCCATCTGGTGCCATGACCTGCTGAGGTACGTCCACCGCATACGCACGAGCGAGAGGTCATTCATCGGTCCATTGTGATGGACATCATGCGTCCGCCCGTTTGAACTTGTGCCGGGCGAGGCATCGGCTGCAATTCCTCTACAATTGCGAGGCGTCGCCACAACAGAATCCATAGCACGTGCATCGAATGGTTATAAAAAATGGCGCGTCCCGACGTCTACAGTTTATCTAGGGTCGCACGGGAGAAAGGCGAGGCCAGGAAGTTTGTCCATCAATTTCGTGGCGGCCAACGCCTCCGAATTGCCTTTGCGCCACGTCGAGTCGAGAAGCCCCGACGCAACGCTGTCGGGACTGTCGGGGGCCGGATGCGGCCAGCGGTTGTCAGGGTTGAGCGACCACCAAAACCCGCCGGAAATGGCCTTTTGCGACGCCGTCATCTGGGCGACGATCGCAGTGATCGCCTTCGTCGACGCCTTTCCTTTGTCCATGTCCTCTTCGCCAAACAAACCGCCAAATGACGACAACACGATAGCTGCGCTCTGCTTGTTGAGCAAATCACCAAAGATCGCCTTCATGGCATCGCCGACGCTCGCGTCCATGTCCGTCTGGCTCGTAAAGCTCGTCCATTTTGTCAAGAGGGACCCACCTTCCGACGACTTGAAGAAGTACGGAGCAGGGTACACAGACGGCGACCAAAACGGTGGCGCGTACACCAATTTGTTGGCTTTGCCAACGTTAATGGGCGATGTCAACGCATCGCGTAGCGTCGAGCCCGGCCAGTCCAAAACAGTCTTGGCTTCCAAACCAGTGCCAAACTTGGTTTTCCCATTCAGCCCTTGGGCAAACACGAGCCACGTGGGGCATGCCTTGACGACTGCCGAACCCACCTTGGATGCAAACATTTGCCAGCTCGTCTTTTCTTCGCCGTCCCATTGCCCAGCATCCCCCGCAGGAGCGTCCTTGATGTCGATGCCCACCACGTTCCAGTGCACTTGGTCACACATGGCTGTCGCAAGGTTCACGATCGCTTTCTCGTACTCGGCATATCGTACGTTGACGTTTTCCCACCCATTGCCCGTCAACCCATCGCTCGACGGCCGCTGGTCCACACTAATGACACTCTGGTCGACTGGATTCAAGTCGGTCGCCTTCGATCGAGTGTTAAAGTCAAGAAGAACGGCAATCTTGAACTGTCCCAAGCCTTCCGACAGTCGAGTGATCAACTCCACGTACGTCTTGACGGATGCAAGTGCGCGTTGCGAGTTCGTGTTGAAGTTTGTCCGGATGGGGATGTTTCGCGCGGCACTGTCAATGTCGAGGGGGAATCGAACTGCATTGAACTTGTTGTCGCTCAAAAACTTCGCAATTCGGTAAAACGAATTGCCGTCGCGAGGACCGTCCCAGAGTCCCGTGATCACGTGGTCCCAGCCTTCGAGGCCGAGCCAGTTGACACCTTTAAACACAAGAGGCGATTCCTTTCCTTTTGACACGGTGTAAATCTTGTTGTTCTTGGAGATGTAGTCGATTTGCGCGCACTTCATGTCCTTGTACTCGACAGGGTTGGTCACCTCCAACGGTTCGTCCGCAGTCCCGTTCACAGCCTGCCCGTCCGAAATGGTGTGTCCAGAACCGTATGCCTTGGCAAGGCTCGATTCGTCCGGCTGGCGGCCAAGCATTTGTTTGTGTTCATACGTGCCCCAGTACACGAGCGCGCCGATTGCAGCACTAATGCCAAGGATGAGCGCGAGCGCACCAGGCCACACGGATCGACGCCCGCCAAACTTTTGTTTGCGACGGATACTCTTTCCATCGCTTCCAATAGGCGGCACGTCGTTCACCGCCAGGATATCTTCCGACTTGCGCGGCCGGTCGTCCATTCCAGCCTTCGTTCGGCTCACGGAAGAATGCGAATTGAGCGTCCCCCCACCAAAATTTCTGCTTGACATTTTGTATGAAGTTCAGTATGCCGAGAGTTACCAACGAAATCTCGAAACTTAATACACATCTTGTTCTTACAACTCGGCGGTTTCTGTTTTATTTCGCACCCAAAATATGTTTTCCTCCAAGGCAAACCCCATACATTTAAAGAGAAAAATCCACCAACCGCGAGAAAATGCAACAAATTGTTGCGACCTGCGACGTGGTTAAATCTTTTGTTTGCGTCCAGACCTCTAGCATTTTATACGAATCGCCTTGCCGGATCGCGCATGAGATTTGACCACGCCGCCGTTCGCTCGCTCCTCCCGTTCGAAGTCATATCAATTCAAACAAATGCGGGCTACACGAGCACAGTTCCGTTAGATTTATAAAGGTTTCAAGAGCGAAAGCACCTTCGTTGGAATTCTGTGCCATAAGCGTGCATGTGGCGGCAGTCCGGTCATCGTGAAGCTCAAATATGTGTCCAGGTTGTGGAATCGTCGTCGAGAGCACGTGCGGCGGTCGCGAGGGGATTCATTGGTTCCTCAAGGAATTTGCCGAACGATATGGTCTCAGGCCACAATCGTCGGGCGACGATCGGTCAGTTAGCTTGAGTTTTCGACCACCATGGCACATCACGCCTTCCTCGGGAAGGATGAATTGCGCAGGTTTCATGCTCTGCCCCGATTGGCGCCAATTTCAGCAGAAAATGCGACAACTCTCTGAAAAATGTTGAAATTACGACTAATATTTTCCGAATCTCATGCGACACATGCAATGGAGGTGTTATTCGGATTCCTTATTATCCGGATGACCACGGGGTTCGAACTGGCATCATGGGAATGGGTTGGACATGGGACGAAGATGAGCTGCTTCGACGCCTGGTGAAAGAACTTGGAGAGAAACAGTGGAGCGTCGTTAGCCAACGCATGACGTTGGAGTCGTCGGCCGGTCACTCGCGCAATCGAAAGCAGTGCCGAGAGAGGTATATGAATCATTTGCATCCAAGTCTTTCACGGAAAACATGGACGGCGGCTGAAAACATAACGCTGCGAAAAGCTTATGAGCGATATCACACCAAGGACGACATGGTGGGGCTCGACTTGAAAGTTACACAGCAATAGATTGAGCTTTGCGGCATTGTAGACGCCGTGGGCAAAGATTGCATCGGAACTGCCAGGCCGCAGCGCGGTGCAAGTAAAAACCCAATGGCGGCGACTCCTGCGCCAGCAGATGCAGCCGTTCATGCCGGCATCGTCACAGCCGTCACCATGGACACGCGACGACGACAAGAAACTCATGGAACTGTGTTTGTCGACGAGGACACAACCGTCATGGCTTTGGATCGCATCGCATTTTCCCGCGCGCACCGACTTGCAATGCCGGCAACATTGGACGCACGTGCTCGATCCTGCGTTGAAGAAGGGAAAAGGTACCAACGACCAAACCGTTCCAATGCGAGAGCTCACAGCATCTTCCTCGAAGGCTCATGGACCGCTGAGGACGATACGTTGCTTGGGACGTTGGTCGAGCGGCTGGGGCCATGCTGGACTCAAGTACGCATTTACACACTGGCATCGCCGCCACTCTCTTGCAAGAGGATGATTTGTCACAGATCATATGTAGATAGCCCAGCACTTTGAAGGTCGCATTGGAAAGCAATGCCGGGAGCGTTTTCAGAACCACGTTGATCCAAGCTTGAATCATGTACATGGGTCGTGGTGTTTGGAAATGATGGCAGAGGTCATGGGGCCAGCGTAGGCGCCGTGGACGTCGGACGAAGACAAAATTCTGCTCGACGCCCAGCAATCGCAGCAACACCGAAACAAGTGGACGTGGTTGGCGTCGCAGCTCCCAGGTAGTGGCGTCTCGCGGCAATCGGTGGCTTGGATTCCCACGGGCGTTAGGTCGATCGACCAACATGATCAAGAATCGATGGCACTCGGTGCTGCACCCCGCGGCTCAAATGTGAAACGGAGCGACGACCGCTCTCGCGAGTTCATACCCGTGCGATTCCTTCAAGGCGTGGTTGACCCGTGCCAGCACGTCGTTGAACCGGTGGGGGTTTGCATAACCGTGCTGTCGCTTGAGCCGACGAAGCACTGGCCCGACATCGGCCAGACCAAAGTCTCGTATTTTCCCCAGCAGCCATGGCACAGCTGTGTCCAACGTGAGGTTTGGCTGGCGCGAAGACGGAAGAAATCCATCGCACGTCCCGGTGGTTGGTGAAATTGGTGGACACGAGGCAGCTTGCTCAGCCACGAGTTCACATTGAATGGACGGCGGCAAGGCTGCCCACACACTCGGGTCCAACTGCGAACGAAGCACGGCCAGAGATGCTCTCGGTTCTGTTTCGGGAACTTCGGCCAACTTTTGTTTCGGGCGTAATGCACTTCGGGTTGAATTGGGCTTGACGGCTTGCTTGCCTTTGTTTGGCACCAAGACGACGCTTTGCCGCAAGTGCATTTTCTTGGGGTATTGTTGCTGAATTTCGTGTCGCATGGGCTTTGGCAGGGCGTGCAGCACACTTTGGTCGATTTGAGAGTACGATGTTGGGACAGTCGGCGGCGCCACTTGGAGGAGAATCTCGTGTTGCATGGCCTCGGGCAACGTTTGCAGCACGGTCTGGTCGATTTGGGACATGGTGGGGACGTTCCACACACCGTTCGACGGCAGGGCTTTGTGCCTTCTACCGATAAAAACGCATCAACACCCAGGGCCGTCGCGACGTCAAGAACTCTCCGGACTGTCATGACATGAAGGCAAACCAAACAGCTCACTCGACAACACATCCAACACAAACCCAGTGACCGCCATCATGGACGTATCCAGCACCTACTTTGTGGAAGTTTCGGTGGCTCCTTCCCACGGACGACGAGGTGGCGCCGTTCGAGGGGGAGTCGTCGCCTCTGGTGGCATCGATGGTGCCGCGAAGGATCCTGGAGCTGCACTTAATTTGGTCGTTGTTTCCGCGACTTGAAAGTACTGAGGAATATCCATCTTGTCCGGAACGGGGGGTTGCACAGGAGTGAGTCGCGTGGCTTGTATGCCAGCCCCTCGAATATCTTGTGGAACTACCTTCAACTCGTGGAGCAATGCGACGCACGTGGCCTCGAGGACGGCCGCGTCATGTGTCGGCCCATGCAAACGAATGGACTTGCTGCAGTCATCGGTTGGTCCGTGGCCCATGAACTTGGTCTAAATCACTTGGTGGTGTAGTTTTTGGCATGAATGGATTGGTACGCACGTACTGGTTCCACAGGCGCGTCGGGCCGTCGAATCTTGAGCTTCAAAGTGAGCGCGCTTGTGAAAAAGCCCCGTTTCACCAAACGGTCGTGAACTTCAGCGCTCAGAGCTTGGATAAATTCCGTCGCTGCCGATGCGTCCGCCAGTCGGACGCCGTAATTTACGTCTGCCGATATCGACTTGACCATGGGCGCCAGCTCAAGTGGACGGGTATCCCGGCCCCTCGCATACCGCTGGAGCATGTCACTTGTCTTGGCTCCAAAGTGCTGACACAGCGCCAGTTCCGACCAGTCCTTTAGGTCAGCACACGTTTGAATACCCAGTGCTTCCAACTTGGCATGCATGACGCGGCTGCGATCGAGACAAACGCAATCATGTTAACATCATGCTTCGATTCCTCCGAAGCAAGACGTACCCAACTCCAGGCAGCTCCGATACGGGCAAGTCGTTGATGTAGCTCGATGCAGTGTCGGGCGTGATTTCAAACGCTCCATTGGGCTTGGCTTGCTTTGTCGCGAGTCTACGGGCACGGCTCACAGATCTACCTTTTCAGGCAACCAGCGGGGTACCGGGCGAGCAGGATGTTGTACGCCACACCGACGCTGGCGTGGCATTTGGTCGCGCTGAGTATAGTCCGGCGGATCTGGCGCGCCATGCCCATGCCGTCGGTGCCCTTGGGGAATTCCAAATACGCTTCGTCGCAGCTCATCGCTTGGACGGCGGGTGTAAATCGATGGAAGATCTTGTATATTTCACACGAAACCTAGTCCAACACATTGTGCTGAGCTACAGGTGGCAGTGTCCACTCACCGCTTCAATTTCGACAAAGTTGTACGGGAGCACAATCAAGTTTGGGCATCGCGACTTGGCCTATGGGCACCATCTCAGTCACAAAGAAGCAAGAGGTCGCCTACGGTCTCCATAAACATGCCCGCCTTCAATCCGTACGATCGAGCGACGTAGTTGCACGATGAAATCTCGGACGTGCCGCCGCGTTTCTTCTATGGAGCCATCAGTTTGTGAAGAACCAAGGCCGTGCACATGAAAGGCACCTGTGTGTCGTGGGTCGAGAAGGCAGGTGGACCAACTGCATTGAGCGACGAATACCCCGAGTGCGCCACGGCCACGGGGAGCGTCTGGTACACCGACGGCATGTTTCGAATCATGACGGAGACAAAGAAGCAGTCCATGTCGACGTGGAGAATCACGCGGTCTTCTTTGCTGCACGATCCAAACACACAGTCCTTTGTATCCACAGGTGATTCGATGGTAAAGTCGCCAATGTGCTCTTTGTAATAACTCTTCCACGATCCAATATGGTGGAGACGCGAGTTGGCAAAGAACGACCGAACGAACGCTGCTGCACCGTCCATTGTCGATTTAATCGGTCGGGAAATGGAAATGCCGCTGGGATACTTGGACGGTAGAGCTGTACGAAGTGGCGACGACGGTGCTGTTCCCGCCACGACAGAGGAAGGAACGAGGAGGTCCTGTGCTGCTGGTCGGGATGAGGGTGGTGGCGTAGTCTGTGCCTCTGGTATGGGAGGATGTGGCCGCGATGCGACCAACCTTCCGAGCGATGATGGTATGCCATCCTCGTCGATAGCACCACTGCTTCGACCATCCATCAAATCAACATTGTCTTGGGCTATGGACGGAGAGACCAGTGGGCTTGATGGTTGAGGACATGCATGTGCGTCATCTCGTTGAGAATACGAAAGCAACTGCGTGGCTGGAATGTCCAGGGATCCATGCGAATTCGTTGAGCTTTGAGATAACTTCATTGTGGAGGCAGGGGATAATTCTTGTGTTGGCGACAAACAAGGCTCCATGACATCGTGGGCGGTCTCATCCATCGATTCAACCTGCGCCGGCGTTGTCACGACTAAAAGCGTAGTTGGTGACTCTGCCAGGACTTGTGTCGACGTCGACGAAATGGATCTCTGCGTCAGGTTGATCTCTTCAGCGGTGTCCTGCTCTGGAACATGAATACGGAGATTCACTTGATTCGCACAGCGTTGCGATGCCCGGGGTGCTCGCGCGACTGGCACAACTTGTGGCTGCAATTGAGCGCTGCGCGGTGAGGACGGATGGAAGGCAAGCTTCGAACGAGTGCATCGGGTGTCCAACACCCCTTGACGTTGCAATGGCATCGCTAGATCTCGTTCAGACAAGTATGAGTGCACAGGAAGGCGCTTCTGTTGCGAGGCACAGTCGACGATCCATTGGGGGTGCACGATCGGCAGGGGCGTCTTTCGACTCCTACGCCGTCATGAGAATCTGAATATCTCGACGGACGTACTGCATCTCCACGCGCTTGGACGTGGCTACGTGAGTCGCAATCATGTGCGTCACTTGGGTCGTCAAGTAACTTTCAAACGCCCCGCCATGCATCAGCACGAGCGACTTGAGCACGTCTTTCGACGGCTTCGTTTGGCCATTCACGTAAATCGTGATCCCGTCCAAGACACGGCTCGTTTGTTTCGACTGCATTTGATCGTTCTGGCGGCGCAACTTGGCAATTTTGGATTTCATGTACTGCCCGAAACTGAGAGGGGTCGACGTGAAAAGGGGAGTCGATTTCTGAACTTTTGATACAGACGGGTGGTTGGCGTGATTTGTGGGACGACACGAACGGGCGCGAGCGATCGGTGAGGTTTGATTGAAAGTTGGTGGAGGGAGCGAGCCAGCGTCGGGTGTTTCGACGGGAAGCACATCACGTCGTGGCTGCGACGACACTACTTCGTTGGGAATTGCGCTTGGCCATGAGAAAGCGGTTGCGTCGGACACGATGGAAGGTGTGTGCTGCAAAGGATGCGGTGCGTTGTCCTTGGTCACAGGAGGCCTTACCACAGTTGGGACCACTTCTCTCGTCGAGGCCTGCGATGCCTCCACGCGGTTTGGAATCGGTGTACGGTGTGGGTTCGCTACAGCCGTTCTAACATCAATTGTGGACGCTTGCTTGGGCAAGGACGCGCTGATCGTAGCCGATTCGATCGCCGAGTTGACGTCACTTGGCATGTGATCGTTTGGGCGAAGGACGGGAGGGATGGAGGTCGCAAACGAGAGTTGAAGAGGGTCGTGGAAGCGTGAGTAGATGTACGAATGCATCCTAACGCGCTTTCCTGCCGCGATGCTGTCGACAATCCACTTGGGATGGACTACCGGCAACGGCTTCTTCATTCTCCTACACAGAGTGGTCAGGTGGTCCCAACAAATGCACGTTGTCGTACATGATTTCGCGCAGTTTGGAGTCGGCCAGCTGCTCTGCAATCATGTGGGTGACTCTACTGGTCATATACGCTTCAAACTGCCCGCCATGCTGGACGATCATCGTTCGGAGAACTTCCTTCCGCGGCTCGGTCTGCCCATTCACGTAAATCGCAACGCCATCAAAGATTCGACTCGTCTTCTTGATGCCGTCGTTCTGCGATCGGAGCTTTTGGATTTTGGAGGCCATGTACTGACCGAAGCTGAGGCTGCCAGGTTGTTGGCCAAACGCAGGCTGTGGAAGTGCAGCCTCCATCTTGGCCTGGGGTAGGAATGGATTGCGTCTGCCATCCATGCGGCACCTCTGGTGGGTGATATTCGTACTCCCAAGTAAGGCGTGTGCGTGCAGTGCCTTGTGTATCTGCCGAGGAAACCGCGCCGACGAGCTTGCGCGACTTAGCAGGACTTCATAAGATGGAAATTGTTGCCATTTGTACGAAATTTTTTAAATGGAATCTACTACATGATAAACGATGGTTTCAATGTTCATTTATTATCATAGGATTCCATTTTTCTTACTAGTACCAGGACCCTATCATTTGTTCAGCCCAACATTGTCAACGCGGCAGACTATCATCGATTGTTTCATGCATCTTCATGACCCTATTGCCAGTTTGCGCTCTCTTATCATCACTATGTAAATCACACCAGCAAGTCATCGTGTCTGAGGAAAGATCGCTTTTTGAAACACTTTGGCATGGTTTCATTTATTTTAGGTTGATGAATGGGAACATTTATGATTTATCTAGTGGAATATACTACTCGGAGTAGTATACACCCAATATACTCGATGAAAGATCAAGTGTTAAAAAATCATAAAATCTCTACTTCCTTGAAGTTTGGCAAACACCATCATGCTCCAGAGGGTGAAAGCACGAGGAAGCGCCGCTATGCTGCGCCCTTCGCTTCAAGCACTCAAGGACAAGGCAGAGCTCAGTCTGAGCAAGAAGACTGGGGACGTCGTTCTCTTCAGCAAGAACATGAACAGCAACACAGGGATGACCGACCTCAGCTTTGAAACACACAAGTCCAAGAAGCGCGTGAGTATGTACTTTACGTCCAAGCCCGACGGCATTGCGTCGTACCGCCGTTGCGCGGCAATGTTGGCCAATATCGACACCGTGGAGCTGCAGTACACGCCACAGTTTGGCCAGTCCAGGATATCCTTTGAGTGGGACTCGTTCTGGATCATGATGGAACAGAACGAGCTCGGGTTTCTCGCGTCCGAGTCGACGCAGCCGCTTCTTCAGCTTAGTGGGGGGAGTCCGTCACAAGACTACATGTACGTTCCTCTCGGATTGTGCGCTCAACCATCTCACGAGCCGTGTTGTGCAGAGACGTCGACGGTTCGGTGGACGGCGGGGCGACTTTTGACATGGAGTTTGAGGAAGTAAAAAAACTCGAATGATTCTAGTGTCATGGAATGCCTTGCTGTGCTGCGTGGTATCGATGCGAGACGAAAGCGGCGCTTGTCGACTCGATACACGTAGACCAGCCATCCATCTATACTAGTACACGAAATCCATGCATCATCGAGTTGTCTTCGCCGTGCATCCACGCATGTAAACGGATGCCTTGAGCTCTTGACGCACGCAGTGAACGAGCTCGTGGGGGCCGGTCGCCGTTTCGAGCGATCTTGGCCAGGAGTTTCGCAGCCGGAGAACCTCCAAATATCTGCCTAGCTCCGTCGTAACCGTCCCCGCATGACGCGCGTCCCGACGGACACTGTCGAATTCGCAACCCGAAATGTTTGGCAAATCCAAGTCCACGGCGGACATCGCGCCGACGTCGTTCGTACCCAAGAAAGCGGCCGCCGCCAACAGCCTGAAGCTGCCGATCGCGAAAAAGTCGTCCAATATCGACTCGACCGTGATGAAAACCAACACAGTCACGGGCGTCGACGCGACTCATCTTCAGGTGCATGCGATCCAAGCTCGCTGTAAGCAGCAGGGCTGACGTACGTGTGCTCACTAGGCTGGGTCCCGGGTATGGGTCCCCGATGCAAAAGTGCTGTGGCGAGTCGGCGAAGTCACAGCCGTCGAAGTGGACACCAGCATCGTCGATGTCTTCGTGCCCGAGAGCCCGGATGAGAAGCACCAGGTAAACACGTCGCCACGGATCGCAATGTCGAGGACTGATCGTTGGAGGCTGCAGAAAGTCGCGCCTTCCGCGATGCTCGCGTTCGATCCGTCGCATCTTGTCGATCACACAGACATGGCGCAGATGAACAACATGCACGAAGCTCCGCTCATGTCGGTGCTGCACCGGCGCTACGTGAACGACTCGATTTACACATTCACAACGGACATCCTGATCTCGGTCAACCCGTACAAGAGCATCCCGATGCTGTACGACATTGCGGGCTTCATGGCGTCGTCGAAAGCCAAGCTCGATTGCGAGCTCAAGACGCCGCACTTGTTTAGCATTGCCGAAAAGGCCTATCGCGACATGCGAGCAATCAAGCGGGATGGTGCGACGACGGCGCAATCGATCGTCGTAAGCGGCGAGAGCGGCGCCGGCAAAACCGAAGCGTCCAAGCACATCATGAAGTACCTGGCCGTGGCGAGCCGCCAAGCGGACGACACCAAGGGTGCCGTCCACCCTCCCGCGGGCCATGTCACGCTCCATGAAAAGATCGAAGAATGCGTCCTCTTGTCCAACTACGTCCTCGAGTCGTTTGGAAATGCCAAGGTATAATCGTTACTGTCGAGGTGCGGCACCATCACGGTATTGGGGACCTTTGGAGCGTAGACATCGCGCAACGACAACAGCAGTCGGTTTGGCAAGTACATTCAGATCTTGTACGACCGCGAGGGCCGCATGTGCGGCGTCGCAATCAAGCATTTTCTCCTGGAGAAAACCCGCATCGTCCTGCCCGAGACGAATGAGCGCAACTACCACGTGTTTTACCAGGTGATGACGTGGACTCGCTGCCACTTGAAGGGCCTCACGGACATTGTAGATGCTGGCGGGCATGGAACCGCGCGAACAAACAGACCTGGAACTGACGACGGCCGAGCACTACGAGTACCTCACCACGGGCAACTGCATTGAAATCGACGGCGTCGACGACGCTGCCGATTTTCGCGTGCTTCGAGCGTCCATGACCAAACTCGGGTTCACTCCCGCGACCCAAACAGAGATTTTTCAAGTGCTGGCGGCCATTCTCAAGCTCGGGAATGCGTCGTTCACCTGCCAGCAGAACGACCGCGACGCGTGCCAATTTGCCCCAGGTACCGATGCGCGTTGCCAAAAGTCAGCTCGCACGCACCTTTAACGAGGAATTGGAAGATGTGCCTGTGGAAACGATCGCGAGCCTCCTCGGTGTCAAAGCCACAGAGCTGGAGGAGAAGATGACGACGCAAACGACAGTCACAGGCCGCGGGTCCATCCTGCACATGAAGCTGACGTACGTTGCGGCGGTCGTTCGTTTTTTGGCGTGATCGGGAATCCGTAGGTGCGAGCAAGCCCAGCATGCCAAGCACGCGTTCTGCAAGTACATTTATGGCGAAGTGTTCAACTACCTCATCGGCCGCATGAACTCGACGGCGAGCGAGGCCAAGGCCCAGTCGTTTATTGGAATCCTCGACATTTTTGGGTTTGAAGTGATGCCAGCCAACAGCTTTGAGCAGCTTTGCATCAACTTTGCCAACGAGGTGCTCCAGCAGCAGTTCAACAAGCACATCTTTGTGTTGGAGCAGGTGCGTGCGCTCGCTGCGAGACTAGCCTCTGGTAGGAGGTCACGTTTGTGGACGGGCTGTTCTCGAGTAGGAGCGATATGCTGCCGAGGGCATATCAGTGTCTGTGATCGAGTTCCAGGACAACCAGGTTCGTCGCTGTGGCCATGACGCTTGATCCCGTGTTGTTCCGTTGCAGGAATGCTTGGACTTGATCCAGAAGCCTCCCAGTGGCATCATGCCCCTGTTGGACGAGCAAATCATGCTCAAGCGCAAAACGACGGATCGCCAACTGCTCTCGATATACCACCAAGTCTGTAGAGACGGCAGCGACAGCGTGCGTCGCATCGACTGATGGGGTCCATGAGTGTAGACGCATTTGGAAAAACACCCGCACTACGCCAAGCCACGGTTCGAGTCGGACGACTTTGTGATCAAGCATTATGCTGGCGATGTTGTGTACTGCATCAACGGGTTTATCGGCAAGAACAATGACAACTTGCACGAAGACTTGATGGAGTTGCTGCGTGCGAGGTACGTCCCGCGCGACGGTCCGTGGGTTCCGTCCATAAACCAAGCGTGCGATGCGTAGCTCGCTCGAGTTGGTCGCTGCCATGTTGTCTGGGCACACGCCCGTCGGCGTGACGTTGAAGAGCCCGAGAGCTACCGACCTTCCCACGTCGCCAACTACAAAGCATCGACGGAATGCGAGCTCGTTGTCGGGGTCCACGACCGTCGCGAGCAAGTTCAAAGCGCAGGTACATGTGCAGATCTCGAATCGATGGCTGTGACGAATTCGGACGCTTGTGCTTTCAACACAGTTGGGCGGGTTGATGGACATGCTGAGCTCGACGACACCGCATTACATCAAATGCATCAAGCCCAACAACATCAAGTTCCCCGGCGGGTTTAGCTCGGAGCTTGTCCGGGACCAGTTGATCTGCAGCGGCATCTTGGAAGTGATCAAGATTCGCCAGCAAGGGTACCCCATTCGACGGTACATTCGTGCGCCGAGACCATCGATCCCACGGCTGGCTCTTGTAGCCCGTTCGACCACTTTTTCGATACCTTTCGCATCATCCTGCGCGGCAAAGCTGCTCGTTGCGGGTCAACCATCGAAGGATGCCGGCAGATTGCGACGTTCGCGCTGCTACCAAATGCATTCCAGATCGGGAAAACGGAGGTCGGTGCGGGTGATGCACGTTGTCGTGATGGAGTGGATGGTTATGTCGTTAGATATACCTTCGGTACGGCCAACTCGAGCTGCTCCAGTCTGTGTTGCTGTCCGTCAAAGGCGACATCGCCACGACGATTCAATCCAAGTTTTGGCGGCGATGTGTCGCGCAAAAACAGTACCAAACCGTTCGAAACGGGATGTTGGCACTGCAGGCCAAGTTCCGACAAGTGGTCGTGACGGAGCGCTACCGCAAGCTGCGATGGGCCGCGACAAAACTTCAAGTAACTCGCCTATCTCGTCGGCTTTGCCTCCTCGACAACTGCCTCGTAGGCCACGTGTCGGCGCAACGCCTGCGTGCGAGTGTTCACGGCCCAAAAGAAAGCAGCGATCGTCGTCCACACGATCGCCCGCGGCTTTGTCACGCGCCGGTACAGTCGACGATTCGTCTAGGCGACGGCTAACACCATCGTAGCCGCATCATTCGGCACGCCCTCATGGAACGTGCCGCTGTGACCGTTCAAAAGGTTGTGCGTGGGTACTTGCACCGGTCCAAGGTCGCTCGCGCGCTGAAATGTCAAACCAAGAGCGCAATCAAGATCCAGGCGCTCTACCGTGGCTATGTTCAACTGCAGCAGTTCTGCCGTGTTTATGAAAACGTTGTCTTGCTTCAAGCGGTGTACCGCGCCCACCAAAGCCGCCAAACGTTTCTCCGGGGAAAGGTAGTCGTCGTCGGTCCATCGCGATGGAGCGTAAACGGTCCTGCGTAGGCGGCGGCCGTCGCGTCCCAAGCCCTCGTGCGTAAGCTGTTGCAGCGCAAAAAGTTCGTCCACCAACGCAAAATGGCCATTCGGCTCCAGTCGTTTGCGCGCATGGTGCCGTGCCGAGTTTGGCATGTTCGACGTCAGCGCGCTGCCTGCGCGATCCAGTGCATGGTTCGTGGGGCGCTGGCGAGACAACGTTTTGCACAGGTGGTGGCGGCAACCAAGCTCGTGGCGTCCGTCGTGCGCATGTACCATTGCAAGAAAGCGCTTGCGATGATGCGCCACAGCATTGCGTGCATTCAGGTTCGATGACACGTCCCTTGCGGATGGCTTGTTGACGTTCATGTGGCGCAGCGCTCCGTTCGAGTGTACTTGAACCGGCGGTGGTATTTGAACGTGATGAAGGCGGTGAAGGTTGTCCAGCGCGTCGTCCGCAAGTGGCGGGTCAAGCGCTGTCTCCAAGGACAGTTGGCGCTCCTCCGGGACGCGTGCGATCGCCGCGAGTCGGACGTTGTGATCCAACTCGTACGCGACACCCCCGACCTCATCCACGTTCGCCACCATCACAACAACTTCAACTCGCTCTTGCACATCGCGGCGGCGGCCGGCGATTTGAACGTCGTTCAGTTCATCCTGACGCAAGACGCCAACGCTGTGAAACTGGCCAACAGCCGTGGCAACACGCCGTTGCACGAAGCGTGCGCCCATTCGCGCCTCGACGTTGCCAAGGTTTTACTCCGCGCTGCCTCGTCCATCAAGTTGCAGGCGCCGGAAACGAACCCTGCCTCGGACGAAGCGCCAGGTGAAGAGCTCAAAACCGAGCGCACGTCACACGCCGACGTGACAGTCCTGGCCGGGACATTGAGAAAACGCCGTGAAGCGTCAGGCTGGATGACGCGATATGTGGTGCTGAAGACATGCAACCAAGTCCCAGAATTGCACTATTACCACAGCAAGCACCACGTTGGCGGCAAGAGGTACTTGTTCCAGTCGCTTCAGGTCCCTCACCAGCGCTGACACGGCATCGTGGGATAGCGACAAGGCATTGGATCTGCGACGCGCGCTGTTTAAGAAGAGCGACGACGTTGCGAATTCGTTTGAAATTCACTCGCCTGAGCTCCTGCAAGGGTGCGTGCATCTGCTGACATGGTGTCGGGGATCAAGTGGCTGATGGGACGGCGTGCGAATGTAGCCGCAACCGCGAAGGGCGACTCTACTTTCAAGCAGCGAGTGAAATGGAGCTCCAGACGTGGTTGGCGAGCCTGCGCGACACCGTTCCGTCGAGCCTCGAGACGAGACTCTTTGCCATGCAGCGGGCACCCAACAGCATTCAGTACGTCGATCGCGCCAACCAAGCGGAGTGGGTGAACGCCCCCAACGCCCGTGGCGAAACGATGCTGCACTTGGCAGCTCACGCGACCAACGATAACGTGGGGACTGCTCACCGTGACAAGGCTGCGCGCGAGTTCACCAGGACAGACGAGCCAGCTCCTGCCGCCAGTGACACGTCAGCCATCAAAGCGGACGAAGTGCATGCGATCAAGACTTGTTTGTGGCTTCTGGAGCATGGCGCCGACCTCAACGCGCAGACTCGTTCCAAGCAAACACCACTCAAGCTCGCGATCCAACGAAAGTTTCACGCGTTGGCTAAGGTAGTCAGCGGTCTCTGTATCGGTGTATCACGACTAGGCGGTTGTAGCACCTCTTGGACCGCGGGGCGACGGCAGCCGAGCTCACCCCCACCGAAACAACGATAGTTCAAGCGCTCAAGCTGGAGCTAGCAAAGTCGGCCATCACCAACGTGCAGTGCCAAACCAAAGACGATCCGGCGGCCGTCCTCTTCCTGCTCAAACAGCCCGGACACCTCCGCAACAGTTCGTACGTGTCGCTGTACGTCGACCAAGTTGGGCTCGTCCACGCGGCAGAGTACACTCGTCCCCGCCTTGTCATCAGCGTCTTTGGTACCTCGTTCGCAAATGTTGTCGAGGACTCCACCGAGTGCATTTAGACACGGAGAAGAACCTTGTTGAGAAGAAGCAGCAAGTCACGTCGCTTCCACTGGCGCAATCCAACGCCATGTTCTGGGGCTGCACGTGGCACATGCAGACTCCCATGGAGAACCTCCCAGCAGGTAACAACGGGACGTCGACAGCGGAGGTTGACGCGAGGTGGCCAGGAGCACTCGTCGTGATCGAAATTGTGTCGTCCGCCCACCACGGTCACCTCATGCCGAGCTCGCCCCAATACGGCGCGGTCCACCCCGTGTGCTGGACATTTCTTCACATCGACAAGCGGACGGCCACTACGTCGGCTTTCACGTCGGAGATGTACGGCTTTCGTCTCTGCATATCACGACACTCATCTCGATGGCGTGTGTGTAGGTATGTGTACCCGATGGACCTCAAGCTCAAGAAACTCCAACGCTACGATGGATTTATCAGCGGCGACATTGTGCTGTCCCAGGGCGCCATGTCGTAGTCGATCGCCATGCACGATAGATCAACGGCGTGGCAGAATTGGATGACCCAGGAAGGAATAGCAGATAGCACTGGTAAAAGGAATAACGTCAGCTACGGCCGAAATGCAAACGTGTGGCCTTGTGGGCACATGTACTGCCCCGCTTGGCTCCCTGGCGGCATCTGCACCCGGGTCAGGCACGTTGGGCACTGCCGCATGACGACCCCACCTCCGCCGCGGAACGGCGGCGCCGCCGTATGATTCACCGAGGCGTTGGTCGTATTTGGCATTCGAAGCGTAAACAAGTGGCCGTTGGGACACTGCAACGTACCGCGAGCGGTGGAATTGACAAGACAGCGGATCCGACACGCAGGGCACTCGACAATCACGTTGTTGGGCTGGCCTTGCGCAGCCAGTCGTGCTCGCTCCGCTGCCGTCGGGGTATGTGCCAACGAGTGACCGCAACTGTCGCAGAATTGCCCGCCCGTGCCGCGCTTGCCGCAGTTTGTGCAGCACGGATGCGCCTTGGCAAGTCCGGATGTCGGTTCCGGCCATTGCGTTTGTGTTTTGCGGCAGATAGGGCACTTGGTCGAGTTGGCCTCGTCGTGGTTGACATTCTCAAGCAAGCATGTGAAGTGAAACTTGTGGCCACATTCTCCTGTGAAGACAGACGCCCCCAGCGGCGTGAACTCGTCCAGACAAATTGGACACTCGTCCTGCTCCGACAGACACACCGTCACCTTGTGTTCCAGGGCTGGGTTCGTCACTTTCGCCTTCAATGCAGCAAGCGTCTGTCTCGGTGCTGCGATTTCGAGCACATTCAGGTCGCTGTACGAGCGCTGCAGCGGTCGCGTCGTCGCGGTTGCCATCCTGCTCTTCCACGACAATTCAAGTAGGTTTTTTTCGCCTTGTTGATGCTGTTACCAACATTTTCCACCTGTAAAACCGCATATCCGGAAAATCCACAATATCCGGACCAAACCAAGCCTGTGTTTGGGATCTTCGTGCGAATTCCAATGCGACCGCTGCCGCTATTCCATGTTATCCATGCGGCGCTGGCTTCGTTGGCCACTTGACCAAGTCATGCGGCGGCAGCGAGCGCGACTTCTATATCGCAACAATGCTCATGTTGGCAGTGGTGTTGAGAAAACAAAGCACCCAGCAAGGTCCTTCACAAAGTTGATTCGAGTGGACTGGACGTACAGCGTTCGATGCGCTTCGAGCACAGTCGAAGGCGATGCTTTTCAGCAACGTCCACAGCTCGTTCATCCTCAGGTTCATGCAACTCGGGCCGATATCCTGGATCCGCGCGATGCGGTGCTCCATATCTTCTTCAACCACACACCACACCGGGATATCCGGATAAAAGGTGTGTTAACCGGATAGCGCACCATTTTGTTCGGCAACGTCCACGCGGACATCGGCGGACGCGAGGATGCATCCTGACTTGAGTGGATTCTGTATGTGCACTCGGCATTGCGTCCACACTCATGCACATGTGTAGACAAAACTCCCGTGACGTATGCGTACCTGTCGGCGACCGGCATGGCCTCAGTGGCAGCGTTGTTTATGGATATGCGTCATCAATTGACCCTCGGTACGTCGATCATCCCGATGCTGTCTCTGTCGATCCATCTCATCACTCATCTCGATCACAATGCAGATTTAGTCAGCGTCACCAAGCTCTCGCAGTACTGGCGATTGTTGACCTGTCACTTTGCCTTGGACAAGTACGTTTCACTGTGTCACGATCGTCGCGTGTGAATCCTCCGTGTCGTAGTGGTATTGCCGTGGCGTTTGGCATGTACGTGCTGTTTCAGTTCCGCGTGATCGAGCGCCAGGTACTCCTCTCAGGTGTCAACGACGCCACCTGACAACAGCAACGCGTTGTACGCAGTTTGGTTCCAACAAGTTTGGCACGTTCATTATCCTTGTCCTGCTTACGTCGACGGCTCTGCAAGTGTGGCTCAAGCTTCCAACGACGCCAGGACCTTACCCGTTGATTGGAGCTCTTGCAGTAATTTACTACCGTATGGCAAACCACACGGAATGCTCGACGAGGCCCGCTCACATGGCCTTGAATGCATTAGACAACGTTCCGCTGTTGCAGCCGCGCTTGTACAGTTTGCTGGGATTGAATGTGACGGACAAGTCATCGATTTACGGCTTGCTGTCTCTGGTACGTCTTGCAAATCTTGGACTCGATCGACCAAGACATGCTTCCATCACAGCGCTATCCTGATGCTGACGTAGGTGTGCTTGCGATCGTATTCCACTGCGTTCCCGTTTGCAACGGGGGTGTTGGTTGGTCTCTTGTACCAATCCAAGTACCTTCCGCTGTCGAAGCTGCGAGTGCCTGGCTTTCTCGCGTGGTTCTTTGAAGTAGGCAGCGCTCATAGCAATGCAATGTTGCAAGTCTGATATGAATTTCCGTCACAGGTCTTCCATCCCATCTTTATGGTTGTGCCAGCGACAGTTCTCCAACAGCAACGTCAACGACACCTGTTGGAAGCCCAGCGTCGTCAAGCGACAGCTATAGGTCGCGGCCATTCGCACCAGGTAAATCCACTGTCGACTTGCTCGTCATTCCATCGATGCTTGATTGCTGTGACAAGGAGGTTGGCCATGGCTTCCGAGATCAGTTGATTCCAGGAATGGGCCAAGCCCCATTCCATCAACGCGTACACGTTGTTCGAACGACTTGACCTTGTCAACTCACGCGCATACCCATCGTGATACGTAGATGCCGCCGTCGGAAGATGCGATATCCCAATTGACGGTACGCAGATGCATCTGGAAGGAATGGGTGTAATGAATGGTGATAGGGACTGGGGTTTGACCGTGACCGAGCGATCGCAGCGCTGCAAGCGAGCGACAACAACGTCGAAGCGGCGGCGAACCGCCTGCTCAATGCCACATAACTCAATTGACTGCAAGGTTATTTCCATCAACTGCTTCTTTGTTTTGAGAGACGGATGGGCGACGGTTGCCGTCGAGGGAGTGCCAGGTGGTTGTGCTGGAGCCCCGTGAGCCACGCACTTTTGGACTTGGTCGAATCCGCTGCAAACACGGCGTACAGATCTTGCGCGTCCACGACCGCAAAGGTATACGCTATCGATTTTATCCTTCCATCAACCGACAACAGCGCTATTGCATACCAATGTCCTGCAGCGACAGCTCTTGGTTGATCGATGTGTGCCCGACCGGCTCGCAGGGGTCGACGGCTTTTACAACGTCGAGTTGGTACTCGGGCTGGTTGATCTGGGCGATCGCAGCCGACCGATGGAGGTACAACGAGTGGCTACGGCGACGCGTGAACGCCACGACGGGAGCACGTCCACTCGAGGACGTACTCTTTCAAGGTAACGTAGTACGTCCTGGACGAAGCCGACGCTTTCCACGAAGGATGCGCGACCAGCACCGTCAAGAAACTCTGCACACGGACCGTGCCTTCGGGGATCTCCTCTCGCATTGCGTCGTCGCCGTCCGTCCGCGCGGCCAACTGAATGTCCCGCAGCTCGGACTTTGTATAGTACAGGTCGCTGCTGGTCGCCGACAGCCGCGGTGGCAGGACGTACGTTTGCGTCACCGTAAACTGCACCGAGTTCCGGCGTTTGGGTTTGAAAAGCAGCGCTTTCAAGCTAGACATGCCTTTTCAACGACGAATACCATGACCTCCGCCGCATGGCCGCACCTGTCGACAACGGATCCATGTTGTTTGCTTCGTCGCACAATCGACTTGATCTGTCGTGGAGTAGCTGGGTCCAGTCGCACCTTCGACTGTGTGTCTCCCACCACCATCGTCGCCTCCTGACGGCGCATGTCCTCGGGATATAGGCGCGCGACGTCGATCACACGAGGCATCGCACGCGAAATGCCCCGTCAAGAACTCAAGAACGTAGTGACGATCCAACATCAAGAAGACCGTTTCAACTCCCTCCCCAACGACGGTTGGTACAAGTTCGCCAAGCACGGTCAGCGCGAATGCAGCGGCTGAGATGCTTGTTCGGGCACACCAGTCCACCCGACCTGCCACGAGGATGGCGAGTGCGATACATGGTCACAGAGGAGATCTTCGGACGGCGACGCGTTCGCTGGCATGCCAGGAGGAATCCGTACTGCTTTGGTTTGCACATGCTGGTCCGTTCACGTTGTGGCTCCATGCACACATACGTTTGGCGATGGTCACGATATGTCGAGACGTGGACCACAGGCCCAACGGAGTGGAGGATGCGCCGATTTCTATGGCGACCCAAGGTCTATGTGTTCGACTGTATTTTGGACAAGCGTGGCATTCGTTGCGTCGAGACGACTGCGATGGAGATTCCAGAGTTCCCGATTAAATAGGATGGCTGAACAACGCGTGATGTTATGTGCCGAGGCGAAACCAGTGGGCCACCAATACCATGAACAACCTACCAATACCGATCAGAACAGGACGCAGTTGGTGTCGCGAGCGCATACCCCACGAGGACCATGAGGATGTTTTGCGTCGTGATGTCGCTCGACTTTTGTTTGACGATGACTTGGCCGGTCGCGTTCAACGTGACAAGGACGGTCATGTCTGCCAACTTGAGCGCATCCATCAAGTCCAGGAGCCGCAAACCGATAGCTCGAGACACAAACACGGAAGGAATGACGACCTGCGTCGCGTTCCCGGCGTCCCCAATCATGGTAACCACCCACGACGTGTTCACGCGATGTTCGCTGTCCATGACTACGACTGCCTTGGCCCCGGCCACCTGAGCCTGCAACACCTTGTGTGCAAAGTTGCAATTGCCGCGCGCCATGAGAGCAACTTTGCCTGCAATGTCGTTGCGGATGCGGCTGCACGCATCGAATGGGCGAACTACACAAACGATAGAGACGACGTCGACACGGAGATGTCGAGCATGAATGAGATGGAGAACATACCTGCCACGAGTTCAAGTTTGTTGACATCCTTCGGGTAGAAATTGCCGAATCGGGCTGGACTACACAACAATCCATCGTGAACGGTTCCAGCGACCGCGACACGTACACATGCCGTTCGACATGGCAGCAAGGGCTACAAGCAAACAATAAAGTGAGCGCAAAGACTAGAGCTTGAACGCTGCATACCGTTCAATCACAAGGGCATTGAGAAGAGGAATTGCAAACAAGAAGCACAGAGAGACAAGGAGACCGCGGAACGGCGGCGACATGGTGGTGGTGGGTGTCGATGGCGAGGATGTCGAAGTCAAAAACCGAAGTTGTCGGAATCGAAAAATCGAAGCCTCATGAAACGTAATACAAACAACAACATAAGTTGATATTTTGATATCTCCTCATCAACTCGATATATATTTCGCATATTACATTGTATATGTATTTTTGCAATGTAGTATTGAATGTCTCACAGTGCAGAACAACAACCGATATTTCGCATTGACACGTACCCATAAAAAAATCCAGATACTTTTTGAAAAGAGTTATTTCTGAAAGTATTGCATCATATAAGTCGTCGCTCTCTCGGACAGGGTGGGCACAGGGCCAAGCGGATCTCCAGGCGATGCCGATTCAATCTTGGCGCCGAGGCGGGCACCTTGGTTGATGGCGCGCTTTGCATCCAATTCGGAGGCTTCGTCCGACCCGCCAATGCGGAACACCGGAACGTGGCTCCTCTGAAGTGCAGGCTCGAGCTCGCGCAGCGGGACCTGACCGGCGCACACGACGATGTGGTCCACTTCAAGTAGCATTTGCTCCTTTGTCTTGCCCTTGGTGATGTACAGACCCTTCTCATCCACTTTGTCATACGTGATGCCGCCGATCATTTCGACATTGCGGTGTTGCAACGACAGCCGATGAATCCACCCGGTCGTCTTGCCCAGGTCCTTTCCGTGCTTGGTCGACTTTCGTTGCAACAAGTACACTCTTCGCTCCGTTTCGTGCACGTGGCGCGGGGCGAGGCCACCTCGTCTTGTCATCGTCCGATCAATACCCCACTCCTTGGCGTACAAGTCGACGTCCAAGCTTGGCGACGTGCCTGTGTGCGTGGCAAACTCGGCCACGTCGAATCCAATCCCCCCAGCTCCCACCACAGCCACTCGTTTTCCGAGAGTCACGGTGCCGTTTAGGACGTCAATGTAGCTCACGACCTACGTCGTCCAAATTTGGTCCGACCTTCCACGACGCATCTCACGTGAAGATCCATACCTTGGGGCTCGTGTCGGCGCCTTCGATCTTGAGCTTGCGAGGGGTGATCCCGGTCGCCATCACAACTCGATCAAACTTGGCGTCAATCAAGTCTTGCGCCGAGACAGTGTGCCCCAGCTTGACCTTGACTTCATGCTTGTCGAGTTGCTTGGCTACAATCACCATTATATTCATCAAATCGGCGAGATTCGTGCCAAAGTAGCGCAGCGTTTCGTAGAATTCTTCTTTGCCAGGAATTTTCTTGGCCAGGTTGAATTGACCACCGATTTCGTCGTGCTTGTCGAACAGAGTGACGTCGTGGCCGCGCATGGCCGCAACGCTTGCACACGCAAGCCCAGCCGGCCCCGCACCAACTACTGCCAACTTGAGCTTGTCTGCACAGCATGCAGGCGAGTGAGGCCATCGTGGGGATGGGGGTGCACTCAAGTACGTTGGGTGGGACGGTAGTTGAGATCGGTTTCATAGCACGCGCGCGGATTGACCAAACACGACGCCGTGATGCCTTTGAACGTGTGGTCCAGACACGCCTAGTAGATACACATCAGTCGTCATGAAGATCAAGATCACGGACGCACCTGGTTGCACCCGATGCACGTATTGATTTCATCTGCGCGACCTTCCTTGGCCTTCTTGACAAACTCTGGGTCGGCCAGAAACGGGCGCGCCATCGACACCATGTCTACGGCCCATGTCAAGCCGTTGTTTCCTTCCATCATTCGCACCAGCGTGTTTTTTGGACAAAATGTCTTCGGCAACTTCCGGCGTGTTAATGCGGTTCGTCGTGATCAATGGAATGTTTACTTCGCCCTATTGTGAGGCGGGTGGGTGGGAATATTGGCAGGTTGAGAAGCGTACCATGAGCTTGCCAGTGACCCAGGAGAACCCACCTCGAGGAACGCTAGTTGCAATTGTTGGTACGCGTGCCTCATGCCACCCAATGCCCGTGTTCAGAAGGGTCGCGCCAGCCGCTTCAATTTCCTTGGCCAGCTCGACGATCTCTTCCCACGAACTGCCGTCCTAAGTAGAAGAGCGATCAAAGTGAGAATGAATACAAGACAGTATTACCTGGACAAGGTCCAACATGGACAGTCGAAAAATGATGATGAAGTCGGGCCCGACCGCACGTCGCATTTGACGCACAATTTCCACGGGAAACTTGATGCGGTTCTTGTAGTCGCCACCCCACTCATCTGTGCGTTTGTTGGTGTGCTTAACGATGAACTGCAGCAGAATCGCTCATGAGATTGATCATAGCAATTGACTTGAAAAGGGCTGTGCTCACCTGGTTAATCAAATACCCCTCGGACCCCATCACTTCCACGCCGTCGTAGCCTGCTTCGCGAGCGTTTACTGCGCATTGCACGTAGTCCTTAATGGTCGATTGGATGCCACCATGGGACAGTTCCTTGGGAGTGAACCACCCGATGGGAGCTTTGATGGGCGACGGGGCGACCGTGAACGGATGGTATCCATACCGCCCGCTGTGCAGAATTTGCATGGCAATTTTTCCCTGCAGGTAGAGCAGAACCATCAGAACACTCCGACATCGTGAGAAAGATGTGCGAGTACCCCGTTGTCGTGCACAGCTTGAGTCACTTCCTTGTGGCGATTGATTTCGCTGGAAGTCGTCATCTTACCAGCGAGGGGACTCACACGACCAGCCCGATTTGGTGCGACACCACCGGTGACTATCAAACCTACATCCCCGCGAGCACTACACACGCGACGTGAGCAAATCCGTCGGACGTGGGGTGGCCGACAGTTACCGTTCCGTAAAGAATGCGGCAAGCTTTGTCAGGGAGTGGCCTTCTTCCAGCCCCGTGTGCATGGAGCCCATGAGGACTCTGTTCTTCAGTGTCGTGTAGCCTAAGTCCAGCGGCGTGAGCAAGTGCGGGTACTTTGACACCTTGGACGCCGCCATGTTCAATCGAAAGGTGATGGACCGATCTAACCCAAACTCCCGTGTATACGAAACAGCGCCGAGAGAGAATCCTTGTGCCCCGGAAATCCCTTAAACATTGTGTACGATACGAAATATCTATGTATTGACAACATTAACAGCGAGATGCCCGAATTTTTACAAATAACCCATTGCTTTTCTGCCTATATTGAACGGATGTACGAAATAGGGGAAATTACCTCGAAGGATCAAGCACCCGGTTGGGCGACTATTTTTTTCCAGCGGATAACTTCATCATTTGACTCCAAGCTTTTCTCGTTGGATCGATCGTGAGAGCCTCCGCTAATGCCAATCATACGAAGGAAGACGAAGGCAAAGCGAAACAAACCGTCCAAAGATGCTGGCCTACTCGAGTATGGAGTAGAACTTTACCCACCCAACTCAGTCATTTGGAGAGCTTGTTCAAAAAGAAAAACCACGTACATTGCGAGGCTCGAAACTGACCAAAACGGATTCCATTCCCACACACCATAGCATAATATGTTGCCGGTGGGCCGCTAACATTTAAAGAGGCCGTAAGATGCGTATGTTCTTTCACCTACATGCAGAACTTTACGCTCCATCCAAGCAATGGATCAAGCGACGAAAGGTCCCAAATAACCACCGCAATTCCATGGAGATTCGAGCGATCCAGCGACAGAGGTCGACATCTCGGACGACCCTCCTCCGTTCATTGGTCGAGATGAGGGCACCCATGAATATCCGGATAACGACTGAAGCATATCCGGAGACCAAGCTCCCAAATTTGATTTGTCTCTGTCGTGCGCAACCGTAACATCATCCGCCGCCACGACCATGCTCCACCGACGATTTCCCGTGCTTCTTCTGCGGTCCGCAACTGCGCGGCTGTACAGTGCGCCGACTGTCTCGACTGTTACAGTCGGTGACGTCTTGGCTGCGCGAGAGAAAGTCTTTAGCAACCTCGACAGTGCGGCGCACGGCGAGCTCCATCCTCACTTTGAGCAGTGGCAAGCCATCCGCCACGACGTAAGTTGTGCATGCAACCAAAGAAAGGATCGTTACCAGATATAACCGTAGGCTCCCATCCATTCTGCCGTGAACCTCATGGTCCAGCGCAACGTCGGCTCCCTCATTGTCACACAAGGTATCAATTTCATGTTTTTGGTACGTGAGTACCTAGCAGTGTGTACGCCGTAGAAGGACAAGGGGTCGTGGGGATTGTAACAGAGCGCGACATTCTCGTAAAGGGAAAAGAAACGGCATCCGAAGGCCAGGAAATGACCGTGAAGGACATCATGTCCAAGCGCATCTTGTGCATCGACCCTTCGACGACTATCATGGCGTACGTAGTCACAAACGCCCGCGCGAGATATCTTACGCGCATCAACCAAAAGGGCTCTAGCTACCATGAACAAGGAGAAGATCCGTCATCTGGCGGTGGTGCACGCTGATCCATCGCAGCCAGGGACGAAAGACGTTGTGCCCATTGAAGCCATGCGCAGTGTCTTGTCGATCAAAGTATACCTACTGACGTCCCTCGCCTCTCTTGGATCACGACCACTTTCTGCTAGGATATCATCAAGGCGTATGCCGAAGACAAGAAGCAAGAGCTAACAGATCCGAGCAACACTGCAGTTGCAACCGAGTCCTCTGCGGTGCGAAATCCCAACCACAACATTTTCGTCTCACTTGTACCAGACCTCTGCAGACGCCGGAACGGAAGAATCAAAGAAGGACATTCCTGCCACAGGTTCGACATTAGCATGCACAGCGTTACAACTGACGAGGTGCTATCTCTGCAGTGAATGCTTCAACTTTGCTGCGCAAGAAGCACGAAACTATCAACTTAATCTTGAACACTCGCGTCGAGGACAACGTGTCAGTTGCTGAAGCTGTCGCTGAAATGGTACGTGATGAAGTTGATCCCTCAGATCCCATCACTGGAAATGTCTTGAATAGGCGAAGCGCCACTTTGGCGCTGTGTTGGTCATGGACGACGGAAAGAAGATCAAGGGCATCTTCACCGAGCGGTATGGTGGACGATGCCTGAATGAGATTGTTAATGCACCCTTTCCAGAGACTACTTGACCAAAGTGCTGCACCCCCAACTCGACGCCAGCGAAGTTCTGACGAAGGACGTGTGCACGCGAAATGTGTGGACGTTGAAGAGCGATGCCTCGTTGCACACATGTGTGTTTGAGGCTGCGACGAGGTTGGTGACGCGAGCCCCAATCCTGAATGTAGTGTGCTTGACGTGGTACATTGTGTAGAAACTACCATCATTTCCCTGTGGTTGACTCGAAGGAAGAGATTGTCGGCCTGCTCTCGGTGAAGGACATTGTGCACGAAATCGTGAGCGAAATCAAGCCTACGAAGGGCTTTTGGCTGATGGAGTACTTCAAGAAGCCCAAACCCGCCGCACCTGCTGAAAAAGCCGTCGAGGCGACGCCGATCGATGAGTCCAAGGCTGCTGGTGACGCCACCACGACGGAGGATGCCACCAAAGCCACCAAATCGGCGTAGTGAATAAGATAGCTGACTAATACTGGATTACCGCGAACCCACCCAAACGCGACCTCACATCGTCCTGCCTCTAGAAGATAAGATGGCGCAGGTCAGGCTCCCTCGCCAAGACGACTATTTCCATAAATTTTCACGTATTTTTGCAACAGAATTCGATGTAATTGATGGCAGAGCAGCCAATCATGTGTTGATGCGGTAAAGCGAATCGGCATCCCATGATGGGGAAGGCGCGGCAAACCTGCGACGTCTGTGGCCGACCTCCATGCGTGTGCTTCTGCGGCGTTATTCCATTGCCGAAGCTCAAGACTCGATTCAATGTCCACTGCATTCAGCATCCAAACGAAGCCAAGCGCAAAGCTCTGTCCAGCGTGCCCCTCCTCCAACACTCCATCGAGAACTTCACGCTCGAAGTGGCAACATCTACCAAGTTGACACATGATTCTGACGAGGTGGTGCTGCTGTTGTTCCCAGGACCTACTGCCACGGTGCTTTCCACGGCCAACTGGCGTCCAAACCTCACGCTCGTTGTCGTGGATGGTACATGGAAGGAGGCCAAGAAAATTGTTCACAATGATCCAGTGCTACAGTCGCTGCCTCGCGTCGTTGTGCAATCGACAGCGACAAGTTTGTACGGCGCGCTTCGAAAAGAACCAATGGATGGATGCTTGTCTACACTGGAGGCAGTTGCACAAGCCATTAGCGACTTGGAGGGCCAGACGTCGACGGAGGAGATTCTGTTGGCAGCGTTCGAATCCGTCGTGGCTCGACAGCTGGACTTTCTCAACGCTGGTATCCAAAGAACTTTGGCCATCTTCGACGGCATCCCCAAGCCTTCTCCAGTATTGCAGGAAGTCGTTGTATCCGTTCCAGAGGAGGCAGGGGACGAATCATGGTATGAGTTTTACAAAGTTCAGCGCAACGTGGCGCAAACAAAGGAGACCCTTCACGGGGTTCCCTTCTATGGGACGCACAGCCAAGCGATCGCTCAGTTGGCTCAACTCAATGCCGGCCGAACTCGCGGGAATCGGTTTGGTGCGCGCCGCCAACGCCACCATGACCAATCGTAGAACATGCAAAATAATATTTTTAATTGACACAAAAAGAGATCGAAAATGGTAAAGAGGCAATTAGGCCGACGCATCGTCGGTCACTTTGATGTACCGCGGCACGCCGTATTGGCCATCGGCCGTGGGCCAGAGCCACTTCTTCCAGTCCGCAGGTCGCACCTTCTCGTTCTTCTCGTCGAACTCCAACACAGTCGACGTCTTCATGGCCGCCAGAAGCGATGGGTAGTCTTGGTGCATCGAGTACACCGATTGGAAGCTGCCCACGAAGGCCACTGGCACATACCCGTCCACGTCCATGTGCTGGCGTAGGAAAGTATCACGGACGAGATTGTCCGGCGACAAGAAGAATTCACTGCAAATCGCCATTATTAGCATCCAGTCAAATAAATATGGGCACAGTCACGTACATTTGAGCCTTGGCATACTCGGCCGTGACGGTCACGTCGTTGGTCGGGATAAACACCCCATTTATGTACGAGCCTTGGGTCGAATCGAAGTTACGCCCGCGGCCACCGCCGCGTCCGCCATTGCCCTTCCAGCGTCCACCGGCACCACCGCCACGACGGGGACCAGCACCATTCGTCTTGGCCTCTATACCACAATAATCGCACGTAACAATAAAGTTGTGGCCGTTTGGCGCCTTGGCATGATGCCAACGTACCGTTGTTGAAGGCCTTGTTCTTCTTGAACGAGCTGGCCTGTGGGTCGTTGCTGACTTGCTGCTGTTGTTGCTGCACGTTGCCACCGTCGACTTCTTCGGCTTCGACCAAGCGGTACTTGACGGGTGTCGTCGCAGTTGCTGTTGCCATGGGATTCGAGAACGCACACTGTTCAACGTGAATTCTTACTTTGCACCAGTCATGTCGACCCCTACCCTCGACCGTCACTCCAATACCTTCACTCTATTTTCCGACAAAACGTCCGCCAATCACCGTACGGTTTGAATAAAAGACAAACAAAATTGACTCTTCAAACGAATGCATGTATTCTTTTAATGCAACAATTCACAACGTCACACCGGCGACAGACAGTGCGACGCCAACGTCGTCGAGAGAATGGAACGATGGTTCTTACACCAGCGGGTACGACGCGCAGTCGGCTAAGCCGCACATGTTCTTGTCCCGAGCGATGTTAAAGTACCCTTGCAAGCCCCACTTTGCTGACCAGCTGCGTCATCACATCAGTCCAAGCGTCCAATCATCCAAGCAAACACGCCGAGGAACGTGGGAAGTTGAACAGTTCATCAGTCAATTACCTGTTCTTGACGATCCAGTACTTGCGTCCATCCTCGGTGGCATTGTAACCCACCGCCAGCACCGCTACAGTTCGATCAACGACTTGCCAACGTCAAAATTTGTTACCATGGTTCACGTCCTCTTCGCCAGATTGGCACACCGTCGAGTCGTACACCCCCTCCTTGTAAAAGCGAAAATCCGACGCGACTTGGAACGCAATGCTCACTGGACCGACCGTCCCCACGGCCATGCGCTACAGCCGCTCACATGAACGAGGAATCGAGTCACAGGGCTCCCGTACCAGCTCGGTTTCATCGCGGGATGTAATGTTGACGACGTCGAGCACCTTGACGCCGACAGAGGCTGGAGAAAACCTGCACTTTTCGTCCTTGGCATGGTACGGGTACGACTACAAGCCAAGAGAGGTGAGAAGCGCGCGACTTTTACAGAGGTAGGCAGGATACCGCGCCAGTGTCGAGACCGCCGTTGTACTTGACGTACTCAAACGCATGCGACGGTAACCCACCGCTGCACCCGTGGTTGTCAAACGCTTGGGCGCAGTCGATCAGATTTTGCTCCGACAGCAGCACCTTCTTGCCGTGGGTGAGCAAGTTGTGGCTTTCCAGGCATCCCGTCGACGAAAACGTCCTGCAACACGATGCATTTTCAACGCTAACGTTTTTTGTTGCACAGCGACGATACCAGCAACTGCCGCATTTTCCTTGGTCCTTGACGGGAGAAACGGCGCCCCATCGGCGCCAGTCGATCGCTTCAGGCACATCCTTCGCGACTAAACTAAAAATGGAGTCCTCATTGTCAGCCATCATGCCAGCCTTCTCGTTGGATAATGTACCGCGCAGTGTGCGCGGCCGAACAATTTTGAGGAGTCGACGCGCCAAGATAGAGCTGTTTGAATTCGTCCCTTGCCACATGATTAGCCAAAGGATGCGTGGGGCGTCCAGGGTGTGTACCATGTTGTGTCGGCGAACTTGTTGAGCTCGAGCGTATACGTGGCATGCACCTGCTGGTTATGCTGCGCGACGAGCTTTGCGTTGTCGTAAAAGACCTCCGCACGACGCTGGCGCTCCTCCACCGAGGGGTATTCCACATTGAACGTTGCCGCCCAGTGCGAAAAGAGTGCGGCGAAAGCATCGGGGCTCGGGATCTGAGACAACTTTGTGAGTACAAACGAATGATGCACCTATCTACCTCAACGAGCGCCCAATTAATCGCATGGCTGTCTTCTTTGTCGCATTGAAATATCGCAGGGGGCAATTGCTTCGCTTCTGTTTCGTTGTAGCACGTGGATGGTACTGCCGCTGACTTGCACCAGTAGCACGGCTTGCCGCCTTCCGTGTTGTGGATGCACGACTCCTTTGCGTTGTAAAAGTGGCAGCCGTGGTTCACGGGGTCTAGCCACCATGACTCGCTGTCCACTGGGATGACAGGCACATTTGGACTTGCCAGCTAATGTGTTCCGTCAAGGTGAGATGACCGACGCCGTGAAGAGGGAGGAGTGTGTACCGCAGCCAAATCCACGACGTCAGCTTTAAAGACAAGGGCCTTCTGCATCATGTCGCACTGAAATACGGCGGGAGGCAATTGTTCGGCCTCAGTTTCATTGTAGCATTGGGACGGGACCGCCGCCGATTTGCACCAGAAGCAGGGTTTGTCGCCTTCTGTGTTCTGTACGCACGACGCTTCAGTATTGTAGAAGTGACAGCCATGGTTTGGTGGGGCTTCAAGGGTTTCCTTTGTGCACTCGAACACCCCTGGAGGGAGTTGAGCAGCCTCGTCGTCCTCGTAACACGAGCTCGGGACAGCAGCCGAGCTGCACCAAAGGCAAGGTTTCTCGTCCAAAGACTTCAAGCATGCATCTTTGCTATTGTAGGAATGACATTTGTAGCTCGCGGCCACCACGTCAATCATCCAGGCCGCCGCAGCCAACAACCCCACCAGCGTCGTCATTGGCTTCATATTTCAAAGCGAAAATGTCAAGATCGCGTGTGCGGTCTGTACACAGAGGCATACTGAAATCAAGTTTAGCGGGAATGATGGTATCTGACGTATCTTCATCGGCTGTGGGAAGTTGCCAAGGGAAGATGCAGCATGACGCGATCTTGCTGGGTCTATAGATATGAAGGCACCGAATTTGCCGCTATGGCTAGTCACCAAATCGAGGCATGTGTTGCAAGGCTACGCTTTTGCAGCAACTTCGCTTGGCCTATGGTGACACACGGCTTTGCTCGCAACAACTTGAATAGACACAACTTACTCAGGTCGGCGAAATCGCATTAGCTCAGCATGAGCTACACCACCCAGTTGAACATAAAGTTGAACATAAAGTAAAAGGCAATGAGCTTAAATCCCCCGTCTCCTAAAGCTCTTCGGTCCATGCACGCGCAACACAATCTGAGCAACTTTGCTTCGTCCTGTACAGTCACAATGAAATTTACGCGGTAACTTGCTCTTTGGCCTGCTGATGCCCGCTTCCAGTCGACGCCTTGGACGATTCGCCACCTTCGCTCTTCCCCGTGTGGCCGCTCTCCAACGACTTGGTCTTGTCGCTTTCCAAGGGCTTAGCAGACTCATGGGCCTTGGCAAATGGGGTCTTCTTCCACTCCTTCTCAAACTCTTCCTTCGTCACGCCTTCCGTGCACGTAGTTTCCTCGTTGCCTTTGTCGTCATTGTCCTTCTTGCGCCACGTAGTCACCATCGTCTTGCCAGGGAGGTGGCGTTCATGAATGGCCTTGAGGCATCCGTTCGCGTCCTCGTACCGGCGACGAATGCTCTGTACACGACGGCCTTGATCGTCCACCACGGACGAGCTCGAGTACGAGTAGTTTGAAAACGCACGCGACGGTTCGTTCGTCGACTCGCCACCACCGCTCGACACTTCCTTGGATGCTTGGGTTTCGCGCGACGCCACCGGCAAATCCTTGAAAAAGTCGTCGTCGTCGGTAGATGAGGGGACGACCAAGAGTCGAGACGAGCGGAGTGGCCAGGACATTCTCATGTCGTCGGCCAGCGCATCCAAATCCATCAACGACTGCTCCAGGCTTGCCATCGGATACCAGTACGACGGGCGGACGACATCCCACGTGGTCATCGGCTGGTAGTATCGAAACATCTTGTCCAGGTCGGAGCAACTTCAAAAGTGAGCGATCGACCGGTGGCTCGAGATCGCACCGTTGACGGCCGTGTGCTGGGCGCGCAATGGAATCGGCCGTTGGCGTCCCACCGGCTACAAAGTGATTCGTGCGATTTTAACAGTTCCAACCACTCGATGCCGTGTCCCATGCAACGAGTCAATCTTTGGCAAGATTGTTCCCAAGCATGCTTCCACTTTCAACCGTTCAAATACATGCTCGGCGCATACCACCCGCTCACGATGTGGGATGTTGTGCATCCGTCCTCCTGGTTCCCCATGACAAGCTTCGAGCAGTCCATAATGCAGCTAACCACAGCGCCCCACATAGACCTCCCCGTGGCTACCTACTGCGTCATGGAGATTCTCCCAGAAGCCGCCAGTGACGAGATAGATGATTTTTTCACTGACCTGCCTGCTGTTGCGCTCGAATCATCCACGGCCAAAGGCGTGTCGGTGGCTGACTCGACTGACAAGAAGACAGTCGCATCGTTCAGCTACTCGTACTCGAGTTCGTCCGCGATGGATGACACGGGATGCGTCGTGCTGAGCATTCGCCGCCGCTACGAAGACGCCAATGGCCGCTTGAAGGTTGTGCACGAGCGCAGGTTACCTGGGAAGAAAATGGTGACGATGTGGCAGAGGGCGAACAAGCGCGACGAGGGGACATTCAGCTTTGAATGCTCGGAGGGCTTTACGAAGGAAGAGTTTGAAGAAGAGTGGAAGAAAACGCCGTTTGCAAAGTCCCACGAGTCGGTGAAGTCCTTGGAGGGAGACAAGTGGCACGAATTGACAAGCCACGAAAAGGAGAGTACCGGCGATACAGTTTGAAAGCCGCTACTCACACAGTGTCGGGAAACCAACACGACGAGGACAAGAGCTGCAACCCGAAGGAGAACGCAGCGGATATACAAGAGCAAGGCGCAGCTGATTTTCCTGATGTTATCACCGTGGCATGAAGATTTAGCAGCCCTTGAGGAAGGAGTTTATGTGGATGCGTTGAGTTGTTCAAACGGTGTTGAGAGATCTTGCAGTCTGCCACGCAGAACCGATTCGCTGCATGCTGCATGGCCGAGGGGGATGTCCACAAGTCGTGTGTAGCGAATCGATGGGTTGACGGAGCCGATCGGCTGCACTTGCATCCTTCGCTGGATGAAAGTTCACGAACTGCCAAATGATGATTGGATGAGACAATTTGATTTGATTGGACAAAATGTTCATATTTTATCCGGCAGGGTATGCGGAACCAATTCTGCGGTTTGGTTGGGCATAGCCAAAATGAGCGATGATGATGGCCCGATGCCAATGCCGCTTCCAGCGGTGAAGCGACGCAAAGTCGTGGATGTCGTGGCGGAAAAAGCCCTCTTGGATCAACTTCCGAGTGCGGAAATGTATGAGAAGAGTTACATGCATCGCGACACAGTGACGCATGTTGCGTTTTCCAAGTCGACGCAATTTCTCATCACAGCCTCTGCCGACGGCCATATCAAGTTTTGGCGCAAAATGCGGACCGGGATTGAGTTTGTCAAGCACTACAAAGCTCATTTACAAGCGATTGTGGGTCTGGCAGTGTCGGACGACGGTCTACGGCTGGCAACAACATCTCTCGACGGCACGATAAAGTTTTTCGATATCTTGGGATTTGACATGGTCAACATGATCACGTTGGGGTACACACCGAGCCACTGCTGCTGGATCTTTCAAACAGGTCATGTTGTACCGAAGATCGTCGTCGCCGAGATGGATTCCCATGTACTGCGCGTTTACCACGCCGACCATGCCAAGGACACCGCTCTCTTGCACGTCCTTGACAACCTTCACACGGCCCCCGTCACGGTGCTGGGTTTCAATCCTATTGCGAACGTTGTGATCTCCGGCGATAGCAAGGGCATGTTGGACTACTGGGCGGCAGACAACTACTCGATGCCTGGCGCAGGTGTCATCAAGTTCAAGTCGAAGATGTCGACAGACTTGTACGAACTGCTCAAGCACCGCACGCACGCTACTTCGATCGACATATCCCCGAACGGCATTGATTTTGTCGTGACGGCGGCGGACTCGTTTCTGCGTGTGTTTCGGTTTGCCACAGGTACGCGTTCGTCTGTGATGGTCGATTCGATTGTTCACTGCCATGCTCCCCAGGCAAACTTCGCCGCAAGTACGACGAGTCGCTCGTGCAGTTTGAAGATGCCCAAGCGGACGGAAGTTTGCAGCTGGATGCGATCGATTTCGGCCGACGCATGGCCGTGGAAAAGGAAATGCAAAGTGTGGGAGTCACGTCAAACTGCATTTTCGACGCGAGTGGCCATTACGTGCTCTTCTCGACGCTGCTCGGGATTAAAATCCTCCATATCGAGACCAACAAGCTCGCGCGAGTTCTAGGCAAAGTCGAAAACACCGAGCGATTCACGCAGCTCTGTTTGTTCCAGGTAGATAAGCTTGTGGCACGAGCATTCGCCTTGTGGGTGGCGCCGTGCAGGTCCTTGGGGATCAGAGAGTTTGACCTCATCGTTCGTTGTGGTGTGGTCCAGGGCACCCCGTCAATCAACACCCAGTTCCAGAAACACGCGACGACCGAAGTCGAAAAGAAGCTCGTGATGAGCGACGCGAATGACGCCAAAGCTTGGATCGATCCCATGGTGTTTGCCGCTGCGTTCAAGAAGGCGCGGTTTTACTGCTTTTCGACTCGGGAGCCCGTCGATTCCGCCGATGACGAACATGGCCGCGACGTATTCAACGAGAAGCCAACGCTTGATGAGTCCCAGATTTCGACCAAAACGGCCACCGCCGCCCTCGGCACCCGCGCAGTCATCCACACGACGATGGGAGATATCTTCCTCACGCTGTATCCGAACGAGTGCCCCCGTACGGTCGAGAACTTTTGCACGCATGCGCGGAATGGGTACGTCATGGCTGCCGCTTTATGTGGAATGCTAACGATGGAGACTGGTAGATACTATGACAATTGCTTGTTTCACCGTGTCATCAAGAACTTCATGGTGCAGACGGGTGACCCGCAGGGAGACGGCACCGGCGGGGAATCGATTTGGGGCGGGGAATTTGAAGATGAATTCCACCGGAATCTCCGCCACGACCGACCGTTCACTGTGTCCATGGCAAACGTTAGTCTCGCATGGCATGGTACGATTGTGTAGAGAGACTCATGGCGCCATTGTAGGCCGGGCCACGAACGAACGGGTCGCAGTTCTTCATCACGACAGTGCCCACTCCTTGGCTGGACAACAAGCACACGGTGTTTGGCCGTGTGGAGAACGGCAAAGACACTGTCGCGGCCATCGAAGGCGTCCGTGTTGATCGATTCGACAAGCCGTTCGAGGATATCAGGATTGTCAACGTTGACATAATGTAGCCGACATTACGTTCGTTTCGTTTTTCTTCATGTGATGTCCAGCCCTGTTGTACTGATGGTATTGTGCATGTTTTTAGCAGCGTTACGTTATCCAGATAATAGTGGAGTGTATCCGGATAAGTTCCCTTGAGTCAGAAGAAAGATAATCTCTTGACGTGCGGTAGATAGTGCAGATTGCCGCGCAGGATGGAGGTGGAGCGCGAGAAGCTGAAGCTTCAGGAGCTCATCAATGACATCAAATTCGCATGCAGAAAAGGCGCGTACCACAACAGCCTGTCACTGCGGTCGCTCGCGTGTTGCTTCCTCCCCGAATCCGATCCACAACGAATTCAGAATGTTGCCGTCGACAACAGACTACGTTGCTTGATCGCACAGTATGCCCCTAAGCAAGAAGCAACTACCGTGGCGTCTCAAGTAACTCCCCCAAACGAATCGACAGACACTGTAGCACTACTGCAGTCGCCTACCGCAATGTTGGAATCGCCGACATCGCCCATCGAGCCTATGGGTGCTCCATCGACGACAACAGATCTCACCGAAGCGCTGGCTGTGTTAAATCAGTTCGAGCCCGTCCTCTTCCACGCAATCTCGGGATACTTGCGGCAAAAGCACGACCGCGCCGAGTCTGTTTGCCTGGAGCTGCTTGTCGTGCTCAAAGCAGCCATGTTGTCGCCGGAAGGCGCGTCCCGGTTCGAATCAAACTTTCGTGATATTGTGGTCGCGACCGATTCGGGGCGAAAGTACATCGATCTCGTGCATTTGAAAGCGTTGGCGGAACATGAATCCGCTCTGGACGCACAGCCCTCATCGAAACCTCACTGGGTCTGTCTCCACAGCCACTCGACGAACGACGCCATCTCACACGATGGCGCGACGATCTCGGCCGATCTTTCCAACCCGTCGTTTGAATGCATCAACTTTGTAGCGTTGGGGTGGCGACCCCATACCACAGGTTCTCGATCCTTTTCGATCCACGCCACCCAGCAGCAAACGTCCGACACGCCGTCAGCCTTCCGTGTCGGATGGACGTGCCTGAAACAGTCGCACCGGGGCGTCTTTCTCGGTGATGACGCCTATTCCATCGGTTTTGACGGTTGCTCAGTGTTCTGCGATTACCAGTGCATCGCGTCTTTAGCAACCCCCATCGCGGCTTGGTCCGACGTTACTTGCCAGCTCATCTTGCCCTCAAACTTGCTGACGTTTACCGTGGAAGCGCAAGCTGTGGTTAACGTTCCTGTTCCCCAAAGCATACGTGGCATGGCCGTAGTCCCCGCCGTCGCCATCGGCAAGCGCACCTTTCTATCGACAGTGTGGACTCGCTACTCTAGCATGTACCCAAGTGTGTTCTCTGGCCTGGGGTATCTTGGTCCGGTCCCCCTTAGTTCTGTGCCTACCAACGCCCAGCGTCCCGTTGAACTCGTTGGCGACTGCACCGAGTTTTCATCCATGGAAGGCACAATGACCCGGCTGCACCCTTCTATCGAGTTGTCGCCCAAGGCGTGGACCATCAGCTTCTTTTTGTATCCGCTGGCGACGCAGGACAACTCAGAGCCGCGTCCGTGGCGCACGATCTTTCTCAAGGGCCAGGACCAAACGATGGAACGGACTGCCAGTGTGTTTCTGAGCTGCGACCGCCTCTTGTTGGCGGTGTGTATCTCCACTAAGTCTGACTGGAACTCGACGCTTGTGTCCAGCGGGCCGCTAACAGCTAACCAATGGACCCACATTGCCGTGGTATGCGATGGTTTGACGCTGCGATTGATTATACAAGGGAAAGAGGACCGCACGTTGTCGCTCAACGACGCGGCGGTGCACAACAACCATCCGTTTTACTTTGGCAAGTCGCCGCCAGGGGTGAAGAAGGCGACCACCGACTACAAGGGATTCCGGGGGTACTTAAAGCACCTCCAGTTGTATCCAACCCGAGCGTGCTCCGTCAAAGAAATTGCTAAGTTTGTCAAGGATGGAAAGCATGCGGTCCAATCGACGGATCTTGAGGCTGCCCGGCGAGTGCTCGCCCACTCGACGATCGACACAACGCAGACACTTGAGCTCACCATGCGATCCACTCCAGGCGGCGCCGACGACGACTCGCTTGTCGAGTACTTTGCACCTGCGTCGGGCGGAGTGATCAAGGTGCCATCGTTCTTTCAATCTGTCGTGAAGTGGCCAGCAGCGTTTCACATCCAAATGACCGTGCGCATGCACCCAAGCGTGTCAAGAGCGTCCATGCAAGTCTTGGCGGCGTGTGCGAGCTCCGATGGAGCGTTTGCGTTCGTGTGGGGTGTCACGGCCAACGGTCAACTCTGTGTGCGGACGAAAGACCGCAAGTTTACGACAACGGGACGATACATCTCGCCGACGTCGTCGTGGTTTACGGTGGGGTGGAGCTACACGCTGAGCAACGTCGTGTTTTTTATCCATGGCCACGCCGTCGAGACCATGCCGTCTGGCAATGTAAACTTGGACCCGGCCCAGTCAAGCCTTGTCGATTTGTACATTGGAGGCGTTCCTTTTGAATGCAACTTTGCGGAGCAGTGGGCAGGCGACCTTGGAGGCGTCAAAGTATTTCGACACGATCCCAGGACGTCGCAGTCTACGATTGCGCACTACATGTTCTCCGAGGGTCATGGCACCGGCGTTTACGACAAGTCGTCAACCCTCCATGCTCGGGCTGTGCATGAAGATGGATGGCGGACCGAGCCCAGTTTGAAGCATGCACAACCGCCGACGCGTTCCAGTCTGGTGGTTGAGTCGTCGAGCGTCCCGCTGACCGTTCGCATTCTGTCGTTTCTGGAATCGATGGCTATGATATACTTGACGTCGTTTGAAGTGGAGGGTGTGGACGGGATGGGCGGGACCGAATCAGGAGCGGTCTGGACGCACGTGTTGACGTTTCTGCTGCTGCACTCTCTTATCCGACAAGTTTTTGCCCAACAAGGCGACCCGCACCAAGGCCAAGCCATCGTCGCATTGGTGCGCGTTCTACGAGCCAATTTCAAGCCCCTGTCGTCCATCGTGTCGACGGATTTGTCCGTTCCGATTGCAGTGCCTCCTGCGTCGGTCGGCCTCGGGATTTCCGATGCGACGTCGTTTGCGCAGCGACTGAAGGATCTGCTGGTAGAACTGTCGGCGTTTGACGTTGAATTCGTCGACGAAGCCGCATTGAAAGAGATTCACCACGAAGCGATTCTCACGCAAATCGCCGGGACCGAAATTTTCCATCCGACGGCACAGAAGCGCGCCGACCGATTGATCAAAGCGTTGGAGTGTCCCGTCGAAACGGAAGAGCTTTGTCGGTATCTGCTCTCGCAGAGGCACCTGGTCATGCAATTCCTTCCCTTTCCCGACCTCAACAAGCACTCGGCGTTGTTTCCGTGGACTGTCGAGCATGTGCAAAACGCGCTCTTGGATGCAAAGTCGCTTACGACGGACGATGTAGCGGCCGTCCTCGAGCGATTCCAAAAGGAACCGAATGTCCGATCCATGGCCCCCGAGCAGCTCGTGGTGCTGTACGAAACGTGGCACTTGTACTACCGAGACAACCACTGCCAGCTGTCGCAAGCCTCCTTCAAGCAGCTCTGGAAAGCGCTGGTGCAGCATGCACCCGCCGTCTCGGGTCGCCCGTCGAGCTTGGTCGACCTGGTGTCGTTTCTGCTGTCGCAATTGATTCAGAGCTTGCTGCCAAACGACAAGTGGGACATCGCGACAATCTCTCGACTCCGGCAATGGCATGCCCCCCGCCGATACTTCAAAGTAGTGAACTGTCCGATTGGAGTCCGCGCCATGCCAAACGTGAAAGCTCCCAAGATCGGGAAAACTTTGAACATTGGTCAAGTGATCGAGTCCAACCACGTCATTCGTATGCCAGACGACGCAGTGTTGTACGTGTCGTACGGGGACGGGTGGGTCTTCGATGTGGATCCCAGCGATGGGATGCTGCTGCTGGAAGAGCAAGGTATGCATGCATCAACCGTGCACTGCCCACGCTACTGTTTTGATTATTCTAGTTTTGAATAAGGCGGCGCCTGTCGAGCCGACTTCGACGCGCTACTCGTTGTGCGCTACAATGGAAGCCATGGTGCATGCAAAGGAAGCGACGTCGACAAAAGGTTGGCTTCAATTTGAAGCGGTCGGAGCAGGCGGCTACGTCAACAGCACCAACCCGACCACAGTCACATGCGAAAGCGATGACAACTGGATGTGTGCCTTCGGCAACAAGTTTATCCGACAGGGTTTGCTGCGTGCTGATCCAGCGGCGATGACGACTGTCATCTCATGGCCGTTCTTGACGTAGGGTCTGGTGTGTACACTTGGCGCCTTCAAGTGAACAAGTGCGCTAACGTGGGGCAACTTGTCGTCGGCCTCGCAGCAAAATCGACGAGTCTGGATAACTTTTGCCTGGGAACGTCGCACAACAGCTACGGGTGGATGCTGACGGGGGACTTTTACCACAACGGAAAGCGCACAAAAGCCACGACGCTGCCCCTCTTTGGTTCCAAGAACGTACCTGTCATAGATCTGACGGTCAACACCACCGCCAACACCCTCGTCGTGTGCAATGCCGACACAGGTGTCCAGTACGGTCCGTCACATGCGTTGGAATTGGTGGCTGGCGAAGAGTACTATCCTGCCGTGAGTTTGTATCGGCGCGATGACTCGGTGAGCTGGCTAAGCCCGATCTTGTTTTTGTCCGAGTTGAGTCCAACTGAAGCCGTTCCATCCATCGAACCAACGCCCCTCGCCATCTACTGCGCCAAGCAACTCATTAGCGTGTATCGCGACGCAATCCACCAAGGCATTCCACTCTCAAACGCGTTGAGGTCCATGGTTGCGCAAGTGGTGTCCAACATGTGCTTGTGGACGTCCATGCTCGACGAACGGGACTCGTTCATGGACCTGATCGAGGACATTTTGGTCCATGGTGAGAAGGCTACCACCGACGACGTGTTGACGCTGGGATGTTTCGCCGGCCAGCTCTTTGGCGAAATGATCTATGGCGTCGAGTTGGAGCACATGGTCGGTCCGGAACTCAAGTGGGTGCAATCGAAGCTCTTCAACGGGGGCGCAGCCAAGCGCACCGAAAACACGTTCCTCAATCAGTTCATCGACGGCAGTTGCTCCAACTTGGACAAAACGATGCTCCGGTTTGTTGGCGGCAGTGCACTCGTCCTCCGCATGGGTGGCCCAAATTTGGACCGTGCGATCCGTGGCGTCATTGCGTCCATGCTGTTCCACTGTGGGATGACCGTGTCGGCCGAGTCCCTTGACGTTGACACGTTAAAACTTCCGCCCAAGGCGCTGCGATTGATTTGGCAAAAGGCGGTCGAGCTCAAGGCATGGGCGCTCCGCTACAAGACATCGGCTAATACTACGTACGACGAAATTGCAGCCATGTTGACGAGCAAAGTCGATCTCTTGCTGTCGCTGATGCCATGCAAATCGGAGGAATACGTTGGTACCGAGCCGCCGTCGTTGTCGCGACGTATTTCAATGGGCTCAAAGCGCAGCGGGTCCTTCGACGCAGCCCCCGAAGACGCAGGATTCCCTGACTGGGAAGACGACTTACTCCAGGCCATCTACGGCTTTTACAAGGACTCCGACTGCAGTGTCAAGCGCATCCAGGAGGTGCTAAGCTCGTCGCACCTTAAGGCCGTCACGCGGGTGTCAGGCTTGCGTCGGGCTACCAGCGTTCTGCATTCAACAAATGTGGCAATTCCCGTCAAAGCGGCCGTGTTGCTCCATCTTGTCGACGTCCTCCGCAGCAAGAGTGCCCATTTGTGGCACTACCAGCATGGCATTGCGGGATGCCCGGTCATTGCAAAACTTGAAGCACATCGTGTATTTGAGGGGTTTTACCAATGTATCACGCAGCTCCTCACCAGCGGAAATGACGACGTGAGCTGGCAACTGGTGCTGTTGGATGCGTCTGCGCTTCGGATCCTGCCTGAAGATCACATCATGCTGGCCAGTTGTCGGGTCTTTCAGGCGCTGCAAGAGATTTTGGATCGCACGGGGGACTCGCCGTCGTTGGTGGGCCTTCGGCAAGCCACGATGAAAGTCGTATATCTTCTAGCGCTTCAAGTGGCCAGCGAGGGTGAATCCGACACACACATCAACTCACTCAGCCCACCGCATTTTAAGCGCCAGCTCTCGGGCCCCCAGACGCTCAGCGCCAACGTATTTGACATTTTGTACTCGGAAATGTCCGCTGCCGTCACGAGCATGCTCGAAGTGGACACAAATGCAACATACCGCCTCGACACGATCGGAAGCAACTCGACCATTTTGGGCGTTCTGTCGCTGCTTCAGTTTGTGTCGACTTCAGTCGTGTGCCAAAACTTCCTGTGCACACCAAATTGGTTGTCTCTGTTCTTGACGACGGCTTGCTTTGGTGTGACCGAACCCCACACTCGTGCGATGCACCTCCTCCACACGTTGCTGCCGTTATGCGACCCGTCCTTCCTCGGCATCGATCTCCTCTTTGACCTGACGACGCTGGCGTGTGTGAGCACCTCATGTCGTGCAATGCCGCTGCTCGAGTTCTTCCTCGACACTGCAGGGATGGCCATGATGCCGCTAGAATCGTCCAGGACGCAGTTGCCTCGGTCTGCCGAGTCGTTTTTGTCGCTGGCCTCTGAGAGCGTCAGCGTGCTTCGCATGCTCATGGTGAATGAAACCTGGACCGATCTTGTCGCCCAATGCTTGGCTGAAAGCTACAACTCGACCGTTCCAAGCAAAAAGTTGGGTGTGCTGGCCGTGATGGGGTCGTTCCCTGAACCGCTTCGGTTTGGCGGACACGTCGAGCTACAGGATGGCTCTCGCGCTACTGTTGTGGGATTCAACAGCGACAAGCAATCGGTACAGGTCCAGAAAACCACAGACCAAACGACGTGTACGCTTGCCGTGGATTCAGTGACCGTAGTCGCGCGCGAATCCTTGCCGATGGCAGCGTTTCCGCCTGCGTTGGTCAACTCGATTCTCGGTCAAACGGCCCAGCTCGTCGACTCTGTTTACTTTTTGCATCATTTTCAAGTGGCCCGCTTGATCTACAACGAGGACCCGTCGCGACTGATCGCTTTTGTGGCAGACTATCCAGCGATGGCGCTTAAGGTGTTTGGCATCGGGGCGACGCTCATCGACACGAACGGCCTGCTCAGTTTGCCGCAATTGGAAGATAAATCCGAGATCATACGGAGTGCGCAGTATACCAACACGTACGGGACCATTCGAGACGCCATGTTTCCAGTGTCGCAGGCAAAGGCAGCAGCGGCCCATGTCGATGAAGAAGCAATTTCGACCCACGGCACGGCGCGACTTGGATTTGCCGAAGGCGTTGTATGCACCATGAAGCAAGTGTCGACGTTTGATGTGCCCGTGGATATGGACCCGCGTGCGGTTGCTTGGATGGAAGCGCTATTGAACCATATCTTGTCCCTCACAGTCTCGGAACTCACACAGATGTGGGCAACCACCACCACTCTGAATAGCGTCAACCTCGGCAATGTCCAGCAAGCCGTGGAAAAAGTTTATGGGCAGATTCAATTGCCGGAGATGCTGCAAGCGGCATGCGCAGAGGCCAACGAGTGGCTGTCAAACCGCGACCACTGGGGGAATGAGTGGACCGTGCACGAAGCTAGCATTGTTCAGTTTGTCTTGGCCCAACTTACCCAGTACGTGCTGTCGTTGGATTTCGGTAGGCTGGTACTCGAACCTGAACAAAGTGCGGTGTCTCTGTAGCAACCAGATCTCCATCGAGGAATGGAGCAAAAAGTGCGCGTCGTTAAAGGTCGGGTCGTACTTGTGCGCAACGTGCGAATGTTTGGTCGCGGATGTGCTTAGTCTGGCGATCGAAGTGATGCGCAATGCGGATACCGCGACCCCAGTGGTTACAGTGGCCTCGATCCTGGAAGCCATGCGTGGAGATGAAGAGCTCGGGCGCCTGCTTCGATACCACGAATCTTTCTTGGCACAGCAACATACAGTTGAAGCGAGCCCTTCGGTTCCCGTCGACAAAACGAGCGACGAAAAACTCCTGGATGTCCGAATTCAGTCGATGATTACCATGGGCTTTCCAGAGACGTGGTGTAGACGCGCATTGGACGAGTCCGGACAAGACGTGAATGCCGCGCTCAACTGGATCTTGATGAACGGCGACTTGTTGCAGGAGACTGTGGGTGTTGAGGCGCCTTTGCCGACGACGCCACCGATCGAGGTCGCAACCACCACACCTGTAAACGTTGTTGTGGATGAAGGGCCAAGAACACCTTCGGTTGCATGGAGTACAGACAGCACGGTCGAGGCGACGGGCCCATACTCCACGTTTTGGAACCTCGAAGACGAGAAAGCAACTACATTTACAGTTCGATGCCGCACGGGCGCGTTGGTCGGTTTGTTTTCAAGTCCGTCGTCGTTGCGGTATGAAATTCGCATTTCAGACAAGTCGATCGAGCTCTACTACGATGGCGCTATCGTGTGCAGTGATGCTGGTGCGTTTTGCGACGAGTTGGCTGGTGTGGCGTACTGGGTGGTCCGCACGGCAGACGCCATCTACGTTGGTCAAGGGAGCCACGTCAATGTCGAGGATAGCATCCTGCATTGGAAGCGATCGGATTCAGACCGTCTGGATTGCTGTTCCTTCGCATCGAGCGCCGCTGTCGTATCGGTCTTCAACATTTCGATGGCGCACGCGTACGCACCTGCACGTGATGGCTCGACCAACGTCACCAACGTCGTGGTTGTTGCGGCAAATCGTAGCGGCGAAGACTTCACCTTTTGCTTTTGCGATGGCCAGTCGGCCAACCAGGCCACCACAGAATTGTTCAACGTGTGGGGGGCAGATGGCACCCGCCGTGGGTTTATGGATGCTATGGCCCAAGAGAATGCAGCAGGACTTCTGCAGCACGCAAGCGACATGGCGCGGGTGCTGCGCATATTGTACGCACGCCGACTGGGCTTGACGATTCTCGCCATTTGCAGGTCGTCGCTGGGATCGATTTTTCACAACCACGAGCAGCTTTTTGTCGAATTTGTCAGCTTGGTGTCGAACCGCCAGTGGATCAGCGACATCGCCGTGAACCAGCCCCTTCAGTGGTACTTGCCCCGAAAGCAAACGTCGGAGGATGTGTTACGTCCAGCGATCCAATATATTTGCGCCACAAAGAATCCGCTGAGCTCGGCGTTGTGTGCGTATATGCAGGCACAAATGACCGCGTTCCTTCAAAACCCCACCGCGCTGCATTGGACGGACCCGGCGCATTTGAAAACTGACGTCGGTGTCCGTCAAGGCGCCGACTTGCGATTCGTACTCCTCGTCACGCAATGGCTGCTCCCTGTCTCGAACGTGATCGAGCACTCGCTGTTTCGCACGTGGACCGCGAGTTTGGCGAGCACCCACTTGAACGTACAACAGACGGCTTTGCAAGTGCTCAGCCACCTCTTGGACCAGTCGCTGGCTGCCGGGGACACGGACGCCCTCCAATTGTGCACAAATTTACTGTCGTTTCCCCATCTCAAGGCTGTCACTGCTCGGCTCTTGCAAGCCGAACAAGAGAACTTTCCCGTGTATTCGCAATACTTGCAAGCACACGTGGATTTCCTGGCCCTGTGTGAAAGAGCGTTGCAACAGTTAGACGAGGCAGCGCGCCCGACCGCGCCTCACTTCGAGCTCTTTTTCAAGGGCGCGGCAAGTTGCATCGTTCTCAATGCCGACGCTGTGTCGCCCCCGTGGACCGCACAATATTCTGTTCGCCCTCGTGCAGGCGGCGCCACGGCAGTGCTCGCCAACTCGAACTCGACATCGATCCAGCTGCGATGTGGGAAATTGTTCGACGGTCGTCCCAGCCTTGCCATCAAAACCAAGTTGAACGGCAAGTTGTACCCGTTCCGGTGCTCTGTGCCGGATGACACGTGGTCCGTTGTAACTATCACGGCGTCTTTGTCAGCAGTCTCTGTTTACATCAACGGCACGTTTGCAGCCCAAGTCGACGCCCCCAACGTGTATTTGCCGCTGGAACATATCGGGGATACCACACATGGATTCCGAGGCTGGATCGCGAACGTGCGGTACTTTGAATCGCAATTGACTTCGCATCAAGTCCAAGTCTTGGCCACCAACGACTTGGCGCAGTGTCAACGAGAGGCAGTTGTGACAGCAGCTACGTTTGACAGCATCGTCCCAGCTTTGACTGCGATCGGTCACTGGCCGCTCCACGAAGGCGGCGGGTCGATTGTACGCGACTCGTTGCAACGGTTCTCGGATGTGGCGGTGCAGGGAGTTGAGTGGACTCGGATGATGGACAAAAATACCAACGCGACAGCCACCTCTCCAATCGATTCCCAACTGAGCGCGGAGCACTTGGAAGACCACTTGGTCTTCTCTGGCACTGGAACGTTCGCTCAGAACCCGTGTGGGCCGCTTGGTGGAGGGTGGAATCAACCGACGACGAAAGCGCTGGCACTGCGGTTGTACTCGGTGGATCAAGTACGTCTTGATGGTGTTGTGGAGGTGAATTCAACGGTGCGGTGCCTCGTCCAAGGAAAGGCTCAGTCGGACGGGTTTGTCGAGTTCTCGATCGTGGCCCGACGAGGCGGCAATGACGACGATAACGCACAATGGATGGACGGCGTGACGTTCCACGGATGGCATCGCAAGGGTACGCTGAAAGGCACGTGGTCGGCATCGATTACACAGACCATTCCTCCCCGACATGATCCTCCCATGTACTTTTTGCCGCCAACGACTGACAGCGTTGTCCTAAGTGACGGCGGTCGCCTCGCCATGAGTGTGCTGCGGAAGAACAAGAAGAAGGCCAGCGTCCTGTATATGGGATTTGGGTCGGCTGGGATTCAGCAAACGTGGGCTTCCAACGGAATTCCGACATCCGACTTGACTATCGCCGCGCAACACGAAATTTTGAACCGCACTGACGGCTTCGCGACCGTCCGCTGCAATACGATGGTTAATTGTGGCAAGGTTTACTTTGAGTTGACGCTGCGAACGGGCGGTTTGATGCAGCTCGGATTCGTGTGTCCCGACTTCAAGCCTGCTTTTTCCACTCATGGCGTCGGAGATCACTTTGGGTCGTACGCCGTGGATGGGAAGCGCCACAAAAAGTGGTGCAATGTTGGCTCGGTGTACGGAGGGGACTGGTCATGGAGCGCTGGCGACGTCGTCGGCGCGATGGTCGATTTCGACAACGGCACCGTGTCGTTTTCGCACCAAGGCATCGACTTGGGGGTGGCATTTACCGAGCACGAGTGCCCTCAAATCAAATGGTCGAATGGATTCTTCCCTGCCGGAAGCTTTTCGAACGGCGAAGGGGCGAGCTTTAACCTTGGACAAGTGCCATTTCAATACCAGCCTCCGCCGGGGTACGTGAGTGTACTGGAAGCGGCGTCGATGCCAACGCCCGGACACGTCGAGTTGTACTCGCATCGCCAAAAGGTGTTTGAGCCGATTTCGAGCAGCCATCGCGTGGCGCAAGCGACGTGCCCATTTCCCCGACAGACCATTTCGTATGGCGTGTACCATTGGGAAATTCAAATTTCGTCACTTACAGCCACCGACGGCATTCGGGTGGGAGTGTGTATCGAAGGCGTGAATCCGACGCTCCTGCTGGGCGAAGACCGATTTGGATGGGGACTTTGTGCGTCGGGGAAGGTGTACCACAGCAGCACCGCTCAGCGGTATGCGTCCGTGGGGTTTGTGCAAGGCGATCGCGTCGGCATCGAACTCAACATGTACAAAGGCACGTTGGGCTACTACCGCAACCGCATCCATCTCGGGGACGCGTTCACGAACCTCAACTTGGAGCTGCCCATGACAGCGTATCTCATGGCAAATTCCGTCGGTGGATTCGTGCCTGCTGTGAGCTTTTTCCGACCACAGTCAATGGTTGTGTGCCTCGGGTTGAAAGAAGGACGAGATGACATCCAATACGTGAAGAAGAATCGAGCGTTTTCGGGGCAGTGGAAACAAGGCCAGCGCGAAGGTGACGGAAAATTGCACTTGACCCACACGGAAGGGTTTTACATGGGATCTTGGGTCGACAACGAGCTAGAAGGAGCCGCGCTGTGGTGCGAACCGTTCCCCTTGTGTGTGCCGACCATGTACCCCGACGTTTGGAAACGGTTGGGCTTCCTCCGAGCGCCAGATCATTTGGTCTGTGGAATAAGGTTCGACGTGTTTCGCCGAGGAGCGGTCGTCGAAACAGGGACGCCGCTGCCGACGGCCCATATAGTGACTACCAACCGAGCATCGCCTTGTTTGAAGCGCGCGCAACCTGTGCCGTCCACCAGTAGCTGGTACACTTCGATTCATACTTGTCTTCGGTTCGCCATGGCACAAACAAGCCGGCAGCCGACGGGACCTCCGAAGCAGCCGACAACCACCAGCATCTCAATCGACGGAACATGGCAAGCGGATGCCCATCAACGATTTGTTTTGATTCCACCCTCTCCACTGTACGATTCGGTGTCCATCGCGGGCGACTTGACGTCGGCAAAGCTGGAATCGCATGCGAGCTCGGGGAATCATGTTCTTTTTCGCGGCAACATCGGGATTTCATCGGGAGTGCACTATTGGGAAGTCGGAATTCAAGCATGCAATCACGGCAGTTTATTCATTGGGATCGCGTCGTCCCAGATCAAGCCGTCAGAAGGATGGGGCGACTATGGTTTCGTCAGCTATCGCGTGCGTTGGAGCCAAGCCGAAGGCGAGCATCTGTATGGACGGTATTTTTCGGCTGGCGACACGATCGGCGTCCGCTTTGACATGGAGGAAGGAACGTTGAGTTTTACCAAAGATGGCGACGACTTTACTCGCGGCCGGCCCGCCGTGATTCACATGGGAGTGGCTTTCCGCAACCTTCGCAGCCAAAATTCGTCGCACAACCTCACGTTTGTGCCCGTCGTGGGTTGTTCGCAGCCAGGGGACGCTTTTACTGTCAAGTCGTACAAGTGGCACAGCCAAACGAAAGCGCGATGGCCCCTGGCGCGGCTTGAACGGGCATTGGACGCGGCATCCGTCATCCTGGACGACTTTCCAAACCAATCGATTGTCCAGCATGCAACAGCACTGTACCATTCGTTCAAGACGATGGGCGAGTTCCAACCGCGACGTTTCTGGACCCGCGGGGGCACACGCATTGAACTCACCAACGCCATGCTTGACCGCGCCATCGCCCGCCTTCAAGGACACGATCGGTTCACGCTGCGTCATGGCGAAGCCCTTGTTCTTGGCGAAAAGGACGGCGTGATTTGGTACGTGATTCAAGGCGAAGAGGCTGCAGGGGCATGGTACTGGACCGAATCGGAGATAGCCCATCTGCTCACAATCAATCCATCGGAGATTCCCTCGGAGCCGTGGAGCTGTGTGGCGTGCACGATGCTCAACGATGTAAACTTGTCCAAGTGCCAGATTTGCGATACCCCCCACGAAGTGCCACTTGAAGAAACTGCGGATATCGACGACGAAATGCTTGCGTACGAAGCTTTGATTGCTCCCGTACGATCCATCCATCTCCACCGATACCTCTGACGAGCATGCTACAGGCAACCTCTTCGAACACAACGACTTCGTCTGTGCCGTCGATTCAAGGTTTGTTAAATGGATGGTCGCCAGCGACCGACCTCATTTTGGTGCACGAGATGGATGCTCTGGTACGATTTTGCTCGACAATGACACGATTGTGTGACAAATTCATGCGCTGTGCAGTGCGATGACCTTGGTCAAGACCCTGAGAATATGGTACGCTTACAAATCAATGAAGCGACCCCGTGGACGTCAACTCTGTCCCGCCCTCATTGTCGTCGTATGTAGCCATGGAGCGACTTTTGGAACTGCGTACAACCTCTGGTCGAATTCAACGAAGACCAAGTCGCAGCTCGTCTGAGCGCCCTTCTCGCGTGGAATGCCCATGTCGAATGGCTGTTGCCGTTCCTGGATTTCCATGGGCAATCGGTGCTCGAAGGACCAATCAGCCGCACGGCCAACAAATTGGCGCACGCACGCCATTTGATCTTTAAACGTACAAAGATGGCGTTCTGGAAGGACGTGCTGGCGCTTACGACAACGCACACAACACCTCCGTCCGACGAGTACGAGCGTCCTGAGAGTTTGCGAGAAGTCCCTGTGAATCGGATCTTGGCGCTGAACGAACAAGCGTCCTTCAAGAACTCGGTGTTTGGCCAGTTGTACGAGGTAATATGTCGTCGTCCTCGTGTGGGGATTCCTGATGCATGGCTCTTCAGGCAATGCATGCATGGGACAATCGTTCGCTGAGGCGGGCTTACGCAGATGAGCTCCAGGATGCTGGCCAGCGTCGTGCGTTTTATGTCAAGTTTCTTGGCGAGGGTGTCGACGATCACGGGGGGCCCTACCGTGCTGTCTTTCAGACTGGCGCGTGGGACGAGCCGTCTGGAAACCTCAAGTGCGTTGGCTTTTGTGTGCTGATTTGAGTTGCAACGATGGCATGGTAGGGTGTTTGTGCCGTGCCCGAATGCTGTGACGGGTGGTGGGATGAACCAGGACAAGTTTGTTATCAGCAGCAGCGCAAGTGCGTCGCATTTGACGTTTTTGGGCAAACTGATTGGCATGGCCGCGCGGCATCGCATCATGGTGCCCCTGAATTGCTCCGATTTACTGTGGAAGCCGTTGGTCGGGCTCGCGATGGACCGAAAGGATCTGACCTCGGTCGACACGATGCTCATGCGGGAGTTGCACGACCTCGAGTGTCTCGGCGATGCAGAGGTCGAGGCACTGGATCCAGAAGAAGTCATCGAGTACTTGCTTCGAGTGGTAATACGTGCCGGGCATCAACGTGTCTGATGTTCTTGTGTGCAGACGCAAGCACCGCGAAATCCACACATGAAAAAGTGGCAACCATTCACGTGTGCGTCGCTGGGACGCGTCATCGATGCATGCGTCGCGCTCAAACTCGACGCGATACGACGGCAAGTGGTGTCGTTCATGGAAGGCCTGGGGGCAGTGTTGCCGTATGCGCTCTTCAACTTGTTCACGCCAGCTCAATTCGAAGAGCTCGTGTGCGGCTCGCCCCACATTGACATTGACATGCTCCAGCGCATCACGGTGTACGAGGGCGTCGACGCCATGGCGCCCCATATTGCCTTCTTTTGGAATTGCCTCGAAGACATGAACCAGGACCAGCGCAGTTCGTTTGTCAACTTTGTTCTCGCTCGCTCACGGCTGCCAAGGTGACGTCCTCCTCGCCCAATGTGATTTCGCTCCTAAGTCGGCTGACGCTCCATGTCCAGGTCGATCGAAGAGTTTACGCTGCATTTCAAGATCCAACCGGCGATATTCACGGGCGACGACACAAACGTACGTGCACACGGTCGTGTCAGAGGCAGCCAACTTGGGGTTGTGTAGCCGGACCATTATTTGCCGCACTCGCAAACGTGCTTCTTTTCGCTCAGCCTGCCTCGGTATAGCTCCAAGGAGATCTGCATGGAAAAGCTGCTGTATGCAATCCACAACTCGCCCACGATGGACGCCGACTTTGTCGAGAGAGGCAGCGCAGGTTGGGAGCACACAACGTGATGAATTATGGACTGGAGTTTACGTTTTCAACTTGTTACATGGACACGTCTTTCTCTCGAGTGGTGCAGCAAGTCGGACCGAGGGCGATCTCTGTGGACTTTTCCCACAGAGCTCGCAGCTCTCGCGGATAAACTGCCATCGTCTTTCCAACGGGACGTCCTCGCGATGGCCTACTCTGGCTCGGTTGCGTTCGTACGTGGAACGAGCTCCGTGCAAAGCACTCGCGATGGTGGAGTGCATGCCTGGGTCACAAGCGGAGGCATCTCGCAACCAAATTGCTGTCAGTAACGCAAACACCTTCGTCGTGTGTGTGCTTGGGGCGGCGGCCAATTGGTTATCGAGGCTTTCGCGACGCATACACTAAACATGGCTTGGATCACCTCCACGACTATTGGAACCACTGAATTACGTCGACCAGACGCTCGTGCCCGTCGAGTCGTCTGGTACGACATCGTGCATGCCACGGCGATGCATGGAAGCGTGTGGACCTGGTTCAGCTGAAAAATGTTGCGGGGGCGATCTCTTGCCCTGCCAGTGCCGTGATGGACCGCTGGATGGCGTCGACCACCGTCGCGGGGGGGTGCGACGGTGGTCCTCGGTCGTGACGCATCTTGACATTCCACGCAGCGCGTGGGTGGAGCATGCCCCCATATGTCACGGCAGGTGACGATGCAAAAAGAGCTACCAACGAGGATGACGATGCCGTCCATGCCGCCCGGGAATGTGCGCTCGTGATATGGAGTCTGAATGGGTTGGGCAGCTTGCCATCGCTAGCCCGTCGGTTGGCGCAGCTGTGTGGACAAAGACTGGGGAATGGGTGGCCACCGTCGACATAAAACTCATGCGTGAGTCAAAGCCAACATGATAGGTGAAGAACGTGGATGGGAGGCTTGCCCTTGCGCGCACTTGCACCAGTTGGAGCTACTGAATCCCCACGCTTCCCCGTGAACGCGGCGCCACCAACCGGTCTGTACGCAAACCACATGGACATCCCCTACGAGCGATCCGCCCTCGCGAGCTCCCCCCAATGTCAATGGCAAGAATCGATTGCGTAAAACACCGTGAAAGTGCCGCCTGCGACGTGGGGCTGACCAGCAGGACTGAGCAATGCTCCACTGTTTCGTCGACATGGTAGCTGATGGCACGATCAGAAGGTCGACCAGACGGTACGGGTGACAAGGTCGCTCGGTCTGAGCTGGTCCATGGACTCAAGCAGCGCTCCGACCAAACATGGGCCAAGCGCATGCGAGAGGGAACCTATTGCACAGCGCCCACCTCTGTCCCGCATCCAGGAACTTCAAGATGGATGGGGGAAGCCCTCCCTGGGTGCATATCGCCGCCGCCTACGTGGCGGAGTACTCTGCGTTGTTGAAGGCGCAGAACACCTGTCGGGATGTTCAAGCCGTGTGGGTTCAGCGCGCCACACGGCTCACAACTGTGCGCGATCGTCCCAACCTCGTAGTTTGCAACGCTACAGTATACAGGCTGTGGTGCCTGTCGTGGTCATGCCATCCGATATCGTCGTCGAGAAGGAAGCGATGGGTTGAGCCGCGGGTCCATCGCACCCTCTGGTGTCTCTCCCACCCCTTCAATTTCTCGCACAAGTATCGCTAGGTTATGGCTGGGGGGCGGCTCCCTATGCGAATCCTCCATCGAATGCACAAGGCTTTGGATGGGGGCGGCCGAAACAGTCGCACCCAGGCCGGCACAGAGAGGCACAGCGAGGCGCCGCCGAGTGCCCCCTTTGATCAGATAGAGCGTACGCATGGACCCACTTGAATGGTCTGGGATGGCTTGACGTGGTAGGGTGATTACAGCAATGCCAACTCCTGTGGCTTCGACTGCGCCCTTTCCAGTTTCGCCTTATTTCTCAATTGGCTCTCGGCCATGCAGTCCGCTCGACTCGACAAGGATGCGGCGTACATCGCCATGCCGTCGACACCCCGCGACGATCAACTTGGAGTGCCGTCGTCGGCCCCGACCTCTCGTCGACGGATCTGGTTTGTCCTGGCCGCGGTCGTCGTCGTGTGCGGCGCCGTCATCGCGGCCCTCGGCGCGTACTTTGTGTACGTGAACAAGGTCGACAATCAAGCCAAGACGATTCTGTCCAACCTGCAAAGTACACCTGGCATTTACGTCACACTCACGGCAAAACGGGACAGCATGAAGTTCCATGGGGCGTCGACGGCGGAAGCGTACGTCTTCCCGCGTGGCACGGTCGACGGGACGCTCTCGTTTGACGGGATGGTGACATTTCGGAACGACGTGGTGACCACAACGTTTACGCTGCTCAACGATCGAGTGTACTTGTCGACGGCGTCGGCGACCTCGGGGGACGTCCTGGAAGTGACGTGCCTGAAACCATCCCAAGTCCCCCCCATCCACCTGGTTCGTGTTGTGCTCGTCGAGATCGCTCTCATCAGAGGCATGTTTTCTAACCGCTCCGATAGATGGCGTACAGCCTGACGACGTCGACCGTCCTCGACGAAGTCAAGGGGACCGACCCAACGTTGTGCCCGTCGGGCAAGTTGCTTCAGCTGTCGTTCGCTGGTGAAAGCTTTGTGTTTTGCAATGGGCTCGACAACAAGCTCCAGCGCGCCACCAGCGACGACTTAGACGTGGTCATTCAATATGTGTCGGATCCGACGAAATTGCCCGATCTCGCTGCGCCGTCGGGTGCGAATGGTACCGCTCCGCTGGACTGCCCCATCGTCGTGCCCACCGACGTCCCGGTGGCCCCCGTCCCTTCGTACGTCGAAACCGCGTCCATGGTGCTCAACGCTGCAACGGGGCCGACGCGGTCCTTCACGATCAAAACATCGTCGTGCGAGTGCCGCCGATCGCCGCAGCCTTGTCTGTTTGTGCACGGCATCGGTGTCTCGACCAGTGGGCCGATCGTCGACTCGTTTGAAAAGTACTGGGGCACCATCCACGAGTACGCCCCGTGCTGCTCCAGTACCAAGTTCGTTCAGTTCGACACAGTGTCCCAAGGCTGGACCGACCCGACGTTGCAGAAAGCGTTTTGCAATGCCGCGCTGCAGACGAGTCGCGGGGCGAAGCAAAACACCGTGGGCAGCTTGATCCTTGTTGCCCACTCGATGGGTAACCTTATTGCGGGCGGCGCCGTCGCGAGCGGCATGTGCCAATTCAGCTCGGAGGTGACTTGGATGTCGCTGTCTGCCCCGATGCAAGGCAGCCAAACCACCAACCTCCTGTCGACCAAATGCGCTGCGACCAACAACTGGTCTGACCAAGGGTTCGCCGCCGTGCTGGGGCTGGCAGGGCTGTGTCCTTCTCCTCGTGCTTATGTCCAATTGCAGCACCAAACGACGGTGGCCTCGGACATGCAGTCCAAGTATTTGCAGGCCCAAGCTGTCCGACGTGCCCGCGCCGCCCACGTCCTCTGTGGCACGGACTCGTTTGGGCTCGTTTCGGCCATGTCGATCCCGCTTGCGGTCGTCGGTGCAATGTCGGGGCACAGCGACCACGTGCATGATGGCGTGGTGGACTTGACGAGCTGCATGGCCGGCATCAGCGGCGATGGCGTGGGCGATGACTCGTCCAATTTCCATTATATGGCCGCTGTGAACCATCTCGACACGTCGTTCCGATATGGAGATGGCTGGTGGGGCTATGACCGCAAGCCCCAAAAGTGGTTTGAATGTGCCTTGTAAGGTCGCCTAGCGACGTAAAGAATGCGTGACGTTTGAGTGGAATGGTCGACACAGGATGGAGAAACACTTGGTGCGGCGGAGATTACATCTTGTGCATCCTGTGACGGCTGCATTTGGGTACGAGAGAGAGGGAGTCGGGATGGCGGTCGCGTTACGATAACGTTAGTTGGAAGATGCTTGCCAGCGGCCGCCGATGACATCGATCGGCCCATATCGGCAACGACATTTGGAAAATGTGAGCGACGGCAAGGTACATTGTTCTCTTTTGTGTTTTGCCGACCACCAAGTGTGCTTACTTGTTGTTACAGGTCTCATTGTTGAGCTGTATTACCTAAAAGTATGAATTCATATATATGGAATATTACAGTATATGATTTGTAAACGCGTATTCAATTTCACAGGTTCGCGTAGAATGCCTGGACCTTCGCACGATGCCACGACCTGCCGGCGGCAAGGTGCGTGCGCCACTCAATTTCTTCTCCCATACCTGTGATGGAGCGTTCCCGTACTCGAGCTTTGGCCCACAGCAGTCGCGACCATCAGGACCCGCGACCAATATCGTGAGCACTCCGCATCTTGTTGACCTGCACGACATGCGAGGCCACGAGGCTGGTTTTGCCCTGGATGCCCAAGGATTCATGCCTGTACGTGACGTACCATCCTTGGTGGCGGACCTTCTCGATACGGATGGAAGTATTCATGACGTCGTCGGACGTACGCATGACGTCGTCAAGACCCACATGGAAGCGATCGTGAGGCGCGTCGTCCCTTCGCCCACTGCAATCACTGTATTCACTGTGATGGCACGCAGTTCGAACCCACAGGACAAGGGCCTGCGGCGACCATCTCCCTTGATCCACGTCGACCATACGCTCTCCTCGGGCGACTCTTTCGTGACACTCTTCCCCAACCACATCCAAGCGGAAATTCACGCAAATCGCCTTCGGGTGCGGATTCTCAGCGTGTGGCAACCGCTCGTGTCTGCCGTGCATGACTGGCCACTTGCGCTGGCGGACGCTCGAACGAGTTCGCCGATGTCGTTGTTGGACTGCGAGACCCGCTTCGCCAGTGGCAAGACTGGTGCCATGTCGGTCATGACATACGACCCGAACGCAGAGTGGTGGTACTGGAGCGCCATGTCTGAATCCGAAGTCCTTGTGATCAAGAATTACGACTCGAAAGATAGCCATGGCTGTGCGCCACACACATCTTTCGTCGACCGACGCGTCGGCGCGGCGACGGATACGTTCCGTAAAAGCATCGAAGCTCGTGTCCTTGTGGCGTCCTCCATGTAGACAGCAACTCCAGGGTGACACAACCTCTGCCGACCTCGCACGTCACGCCTGTGCGCCAGCACTGCTTTCGCGATCGTTAAAAGGATGTAAACTGTTGCGCGTTCGTTTGAATGCTGGATATACCCATCGTCACGATTTGTACTGGTAGACCGATTCATGAACAACGAAAGCTCATTCGACGCGTCGTTTGCGGACCGGAGAGTTGTCGAAATGGAGCTACTTCCATCGACTCGCACAGCTCCACGAAGCAGCGAGGCTGCATGCATCTCGGGAGCAATCCTCCGTCCGTGCGAGGGCATTTCTGCCGTTCTTTCGGACTCACGATACCAACCGCACTGGGATGAAACCGACACGGCGGCGTCAACGGTTTCAGCACACATCGACTTGACCGGTTTCGTCGCCGTGACGAGTCATGACGGTGTCGCCGACCAAGCACGGCCAGGGCGGCGGAGACGCTAGTTCTGCCCATGGCAGTGCGATCCAAACGAGCAAGGAAATTGCCCTCGAGGCGGCGAAAACCCGATGCGAAAGCCACATGATCGCCAAGGATTTTCAAAGAGCTTATGCCACGATCGTGGAGTGCATCAAGGATGCAGTCGGGGTGTACGGGAAGAGCTCGTTGCAACTCGTACCCTATTACTTGTGCATGGCCGAGGTTGGACTGGAGTTGAGCCACATGAACCAAGTCGAAGAAGTGCTAGCTCTGTGCACGTGGAATATCGTCAAGGCGGCCGAAGACGACGCAGCCAACGAACCCAAGACGTTGGTCCATCGCGCGGTTGTTTGCAAGTTGTTTGGGCGATACCACTGCGAGTGCGAACAATTTGACGAGGCGGTCAAGCAGGCCGCGAATGGAGCGTACTATGCCGCGCTGGTCCATGGGCCCGAGGACATTCGTACGTCGACGCTGTACTTTACGCTCGGTGCAATCTTTCAAAAGATGTTTCGAACGGAAGAAGCGCTCGGGATGTACGACAAGGTCGTCGAGATTTGGTACAAACATTTGGCCGTCGTGACCCGGCGTTCTCGGCCGTCCCACGACGACGATGACGGCGATTCGCATGACCACGTTGCCACTGCGTCACCCGGTTCTCCGAGTCCACAGTCGGAGCGCATTTATCACGAAGGGAATGCCATGCTCGCGCAAGTGCTTACCACGCGCGCCAAGGTTTGCGCTGCCGTTCCTGACACGTTCTACACGTCCCGAATTATGTAGATCTTGGGCGAAGCTCACATCGCAACGGGAGAAGTGCAGTACACTGTGGTAAGTACGGCGCGCGATGCGTCGGTTGGACTTTGTGTGGCGTCACCCTCGAACACATTTGTAGGGGTTGTTACGTTTGTACATGAACGACAAAGATCTTGCCAAGGCTGCGATTGACAAGGCGCTGGCGATATACACGGACGCCTTGGTACGTGCCACCGACCCAACATGATGTAGTTACGCTAACTTGACAAATTGAATTACCCAGGGCTCACTTCATCCTTCAACAATGGATGTGCAGAGCGTCTTGGACCTGCTGCGCTAGGTTGCAGCGGCTTTTTTGGTCGAGGAGATGGGCTTGTCGCCGCGATGGACGGCTTTCAAATGGATGGTAGTCAACATGGGCGGTGGGGACTTCACCATGGAGGCAAACGGATCTGGCGATTTGTACATCGTCGACCCGTACACTCGTTGCTGCATCATCGTCCGAATCAAATTTCTCGTTGAATTTCGTCGACGCATCGAGTGAAAAATGGGTCTGTGTACCTTACCTGGTCGGGAGGGAACCGCAGGTTCAGTTTCCAAGCATGCAACATCATGCGTGGGGCAGGGTCCTCTTCGCTGCCGTACGTGACATCGCCAACTAAGTCGTCGTACCAGCAGATCCAGCGGTGTTGGTGAAAACTGGCGCATATGGTCGATTTGCTGTACCGATGGGGTATCCATGGTGGCTGAGGTGCAGTCGAAGCTGGTGGCGACGACCACTTAGTGGCCGCAGAAGCAATTTCGTCACGGGATTCCCTTCAAACGTTCCGTGGCCCAAAACAAACGCCAAGGTCGTTGACATCTGTACAAACCAACCATCAACCATCCCAACCATGCGGGCACGTCACACCTTGCCAGTAGGTGAAATCTCCATTTGAAAAGAGTTAGTCGTCGAAGCCGCTATGGGGTCGTCGAAGATGTAGCCCATGGGTTCAGTGGGCGCATAGGGGTCGTCGCTGTTGAGTCGAGATCGCTTCGACATAGCGGAATGTGACGCGTCCGAGAAGGATCGAAGGCGTTGGCAGGATCGCAACCCAGCACTCGTTTCGGTGGAGCATCCAGTGATACCCTGGGGCTGTAAGAGCGGAATATCGTATCGCACTTGAGGCAATGGATCAAGAGCCATGGATTTCACTTGGGCATCAAATCGCAACCTACGGACGGTCAGCGCCACGTGAACAGGCATCGATGGACGCACTTGTCGGCCGCTGCGCGATCGAAGTACGTTTTCTGAATGTCGTCAGATAAGTCGTTCCACGCCTTTCGAAGGAAATCGGCTTCAGCCGGAGTTGGATCGGTGCCACCCGCCGCCAACTTTCGACGAAGGAGGCCTTGATCCATGGCAAATATGGAGGGCCCCGTGCGAGGACCTACTCGATGCAGAGAACGCGTCCAGGAGCGGCTCACATGACGCCAAAGCACAGCCATCGATTTGGACTGACCTTTAAATTGCTTGGTAAATTTGTGCTGATGCTGGTGGATCACTTTCGGGTGATCTTTGTCATAGATAAAGTCAGCGACACGGGAAAACGTGCAACATTTTGCGCCGCGTGGTGGAACGAATGGCATCGTGCCGTGGACGAGGGCCAGGTATTCTTTCTCGGCGCACTTCTTCGCGAAGAGTCCGCTGGCTGCAGCGGTAGATCTGCAGAGGCGAAGGGACTCAATGGGATCATGAAGATCGACCAAGACTTACTCTTTGGTCAATCCAACGCACATCACACCGGACGTTGCTGCAGCACGAACATGTTAGCGCGAGAACTGTACCTGCGATCGAATTGTACCGAAATCAAGCTGATGGATCCATCGAAACTTGTCAATGTCTGGGTAATCGCGGTGCATCGCCTTTTCAATTGTCACGTTGAAATCGCCATCCAAACGGACATCAGCGTTCTATGCATACGTGCGTTAGAAGAAGTCTGGGTATGTGCGGTCGATTGCACCTTGTTGAGGACGAGGAAATGGTCAGTCTTCGCCAGGACATTCAGGTGGAGGGCGTCCAAGGTTAAAGGCCCACCGCGCGGATCGTCGATCGCGTCGCTGTTGAGTTGAACTTCTTGCTTCCGAGGCGGTTTCCATGCAGCCGCCGCGGAGGCCGTCGTTGTGGGAACGGCCTGAGAGGCGAATGCAGCTGATGGTTGATGAGATGGCGATTGCAATCCAGGAGAAGGGTTCAACGAAGCAGCTGCGTCACCACTTATACCGCTTGGCAGGCTTGAGGTACGTCGACGAGGCATGTGTGACGTCGTTCGGAGCGCCAAAGCTTTGCTGGCCTTCTCCACGGCTCGAAGCATGCACTAAAAGGATCGAAGCAACTACAGAATTTCGAAAAAAGGCAAAAAAATACATGAAAAACAGTTCAAGAAGTGCAAATATTACTGACAACATTTTAACATTTTCAATCTGCAATTATCACAGATTTTCATCAATATATCAGAATATCTGAGGCGGGAACAACAATCCCACGACGCCCTCCTTGTCATGCTCGACAAGCTCGGCCGCTCCAGAGGCTCATGGAGAACACTTCTGTCTCGGTCGCTTGTCGCGGATGAAGATGCCGCGCTGCATCGACCGACAAGTTACACCGATTCGACGGTTTTGAACAACAGTTTCTCGCCACGAGAGGTAGCCGGGTGACGTTTCGCGGTGCCGGGTGACCGCCGCCGTGGGTCCATGATGGCGGAGGTATGGTCACTGCCCCATACGCCTTGTTTGTTCAACCATATAGTATTGTATACTGTGGCGCACGCCATGACCACCTCGCTTTGCAGGTGCAAGAAACGCACGAGAACGACGACGGCGACGACTACGAAACTTCAGGCGCTGCGACTACGACCTCGAACGCGCACAAACGAGGCAGTTTGCTCCACACTGTATTGAGTCACACACCGCTTCGGCGCATCAGTGAAAAGGGGGCCACGCGATTCCAGCAAATCGACAATTACCAAAGAGTACGTGCCCGTGCCTTGGACACACGTGAAGTCAATGTGTCGTCCTCCGTGTGCAGGCACGCATGGCCACACGCAAAATGGACAACTCGGTGCCAAAACCTAGCCGCAGCCTCATGCACGAAGTCATGAAAAGCGACAAAAAGTACAGCGTTGCCGAGCTCCGCGAAGACAACCACTTGATCGTCCAGAACATTTCGAGAAAGCACACCCAACGGCCATCGCAGTTCACTCGAAAGCCGTCCAAAGTCAAGCTGAACAACCCGTTCCATCCCAACTCGACATTCCGCGCGTCATGGGATGTCGCACTCATCGTCCTGCTCTTCTACACCGCGATCGCTGTGGTGCGACGACGTCAAGTGTCCGACGTCACTAGTCCTCCCTCCCTCGTCTGTTGTAGCCAGCACAAATTGCGTTTGTCGTGGAAGAATCCGTGTCAGATCCAATGTTTGCCTGGGATTGCCTCGTCGACGTCCTCTTCTTCCTTGACCTGAGCTTCAACTTTTTCACCCCGTACGTCGACAAAACGACCAACCAAGTGATCGAACACCCGGCCCTGATCTTTCAGCACTACTTATATGGTAAGGTCATCATCGCAAACAACGTCGTTAGCCCCCTCACCGGTCTGTGGCAGGCTGGTTTGCCCTCGACTTTATCTCTGTCTTCCCCTACAACCTCATCGCGGTCGTACGTGCCACGTCGTCATGCCAGCGTTTGTGTGAATGCTTGTTGCGATGGATGGTTCCAATTGCCTGATGCGACAGAGTCATCCTGCACACGCGTGAGAACCTCAAACGTATGGATAGAGCTTATCGGTGAAAGGCAATGCCGTGAGTGCGCTCAAGGTAGCAGCAGCCCGTCGTTTCGTTGGATTTCATGACGTCGACTTTGGCGCTAGCTGATTCGCGTGTTCCGCATCCTCAAGCTTGCGCGAGTCTTCCGCGCTTCGCGAATCTTGGCGCGGTGGAATGCTGTGTTGGGGCTACCGATTGCGCTGTCGCAGCTGGGCAAATATGCATTGATCATGGTGAGTGTTCGCGCACCCGTCATGGCGACCAACATAAGCCGATGCCTCTTGATGAACAGGTCGTGTTGGCGCATTGGATGGCATGTGTGTGGGTGACTGTGCCACAGTTTGAGGACCAAGAGGCGTCGTGGCAGTTGTCGTACAACTCGTCCTATGTGGGCGACAACCCTGCGTCGCAGTACATTGCCGCCCTTTATTGGTACACCCCGTCATTTCAATGGTGGTCCGCGCTGAGGTTGGCCGTGTGCAGGAGTGTGATGACGATTGGCACGATCGGGTACGGCGATGTGCCCGTCGCAACGTTTGTCGAGAAAGGCGTGGCCATCGTGTGCATGACGATAGGGTGCGGCGCGTACTCGTTCAGTACGTGAATGGCTCACCCACGAGGGCACGTCATTTTTCGTTTTGTCTAGTTGTCGGGTCGGTGTGCGGGCTCGTCTCGAGCTTGGACGAATCCACGACGGAGTTCAACCAGCAAATGGTAGAATTGCATCGACGACGGCAGCATGACCCATGGTCGGGGTAGGACCACCTGAACGTATACATGGACAAAGAATCGATTCCTCGCACCATGACGGTCCGACTCCGCGAGTACTTTTTGCACAGCCGCGATCTGCTCTTGCATAAACACTTTTCCCGAGTGTTGGGGTACGACCACCGACGTTGACCCTGGCTGGCCACCAACGACTAATTGTAGACACTTGTCCCCGGGCCTCCGCGGTGAGCTGTGTGTGTACACGGCGGGCGAGTGGATTCAAAAGGTATATGTGGGAGCGACTTGTTGCCCGTCCGGCGTTATCAACTCGCTCACACCATTAGGTGCACTTTATGGTGGGAGGCCCGCGCGGCGAACACGTTCGGTTCATCACGGCTATTTGCACCCGCATGGACGCCGAGCTGTACCCACCGCAGGAGCTGATCGTTCGCAGTGGTGAAACCACCAACAAGATGTATATCATTTCAAAAGGTCTGCACCATGAAATGATGGCTGCGCCAAACATGTGCATGGCTAGGGCTCGTCGCTCGCATGGGCCGAATCCTCCACAAGGGAAACTTTTTCGGCGAAGATGTGATCTTGCACCGCGTGGAGCCCACCACGGTGTTCGACACGAGGACGTTAACGTACTGCGACACGTACACGGTCAGTCGTGAAGGTGCGCTCACCGCCCGATAGAGGGACACCTCCTGATGGGTATCGACGTGTATGGTAGACATTCGCGCTATCCTGAGCACGGGTAGTTTTCCAGCAAAAGCCAAGCTCATTCGCCGAGCAGCGATGTTCATGGCCATTACGCGCCGCGTGAGGGTATTTTTTCCGTGCTCCATGAACGAGTCGTAGCGGTGTCGGTCATTCATGCCGTGCTTGGTTCCTCATGCAGTCCCTGTACATTCAACTACAAGCAATTCGAGCTATGGGCAGGTTTTCGAATGACGAGCAACAGGCGTGGCTGCGACTTCGGTAGGACGACTGAACGACAGTGTTGAAATGTCATACTTGCTTGGGTAGGCTATTGGGGGACAACGCTGTGGGGCTCCATCCAAATGCCCACCTGGCAGCCGCTGTGTCGTGCATTGCCGCGGCGATTTCATGCATCGACATCGCCAAAACAGAGAACCACGAGGTACCTCTTGTGCCGTCACCGCATCACTTCATGACGTCTCACATGGCCATCGTGCCGTAGATCTCGACAGCCGACGAAGTGTTTGTCGCCGTCAGTCTCCTGGACACCGCGACCCGCATCCTGAACAACACCATCCTCGACAAGAGACATAGTTATTTATGAAGGATCCGATTAAAACGAGGGAATTATCCGGAGCAACGTGTGTTTGGGTTTACACTTTATGCACTGAAAACGATATCATTAGTGCTTTAACCTTGTTTAACGGGTGCGCAATTTGTAAAATCCGTGCTTTTTTGACTGGAAGGGGTGCTTTTTTCGCTATTGTGCCACCCTTCGCTAGTCGTGTTGGGAGGTTGTGACGATGTCGTTGGAGAAGGCGGCTTTGGCGCCGCGCCGGACGTCATTCGTTTCCCGCGCGTTTTGGAAGAAGTCGCTGGCTCAACTGCAAGATGAGATCCACCGTGATGTCCACGTTCGGTCGCTGTCGCTCTTTGACTTGATCATGATTGGAATTGGTGGGACTGTCGGCAGCGGGGTGTTCGCCACAGCGGGCTTGGTATTTCGATTGCCACGACAATCCGTGGGTTCACCTCATGTTTGTTCCCGTTCTAGATAGCTCGTTGCTACGCTGGCCCCGCAGCGGTGCTCAGCTGGATCCTCGCGGGTATTGGGTGTGTCCTGACGGGATGTGCGTTCATGGAGCTGTCGGGGTTGATTCCTACCCACGGCAGCACGTACGCCTACGCTTACCATGCCCTTGGCGAGTATCCCGCAGTGATCGCAGGATTTCTCTTGACCCTCGAGTACGGCATCGCATGTGCCGGCAACGCTCGCGCGTGGAGCGCCAAGTTTGTCGTGTGGATCAAACTCATGTTCAACATCGATGGCCCAACCTGGATGAAGCCACCAGGCACATCCATCGACCTCTATGCGTGCGCTCTCATGGTCACGTCATTCACGCTTAGTCATTGTCGCTAACGCATTCCATAGACTGTGTGCGTGCTGGTGGTGTGTGCTGGCATGGCCATAGGGAAGCGTCTCATCAACGTCATCACGTTGACCAAGATCGCGGTCGTGCTGTTCATCATCGTCGCTGGATTGACTCAATTCCACGTCGAATACTTGGATCCGTTCCTGCCACCATCCACCGTGAACGCCGCAACGGGCCAGGTCGTGTTTGGGTGGCCAGGGGTTATGGTTGGAGCGAGCGCGAGCTTTTACGGGTATATCGGCTACGGTAAGTCGATCAAAGTTTCCATGAGGTCGGTGCCGATGCGGTGAATGGCTCTAGACGAAGTATGCTGCCTTGCAGGAGAGGCCGTGAATCCTCGTAAAAACATCCCCCGCGCCGTGCTGGGGACGGTCATTGGGGCGGCAATCCTCTCTATCATGGCAACGCTGTCTGTGATGGGAATGCAGCGCTACAACTTGATTGACGTCCACGAATCGTACGGTGAGGCGTTCAAGTCGGTATGCACAATTGGCAGGCTCGTTCGACGCGTCACGCGATGGAGCGTAGGTCGGGTACTTGTGGGCGAGCCCCATCGTCGAAACTGGCGAAGTGTTGACGATGCCGGTGGGGATTCTTATCGGGTTCCTCGCCCAGCCTCGTGTTCAGGTTCGACAGCATTGGCTTTGCACTACCACCAGTTGAATGTGAACGTAACTTGCTCCGAGTAGTGTGCGATGGCGACGGACGGTTTGTTACCGCGATTCTTGGGACAGCTCGACGCGTCGGGCAATCCCCGCGTTGGCACCGTCGTCGCTGGGGTCATTCTCATCACGTTGGCTACGTTTGTCGAGTTCCAAGTCCTGTGGAACTTTATTTCGCTCGGGATTTTGTTGGCTTTCAACATGACCAACGTGTCGCTACTCGTCGTGCGCTACGGCCCTGCGCCGACGTTGCACGTGCGGAGTTGGCAACTCCAGCTCCCGTTTGTGCTGACCCTCTTTGGCCTGACGTCGTTTCTCAGCGCATTGCATTGGCAACATGGCGCGATTGCCCCCGTGGTTGCTACGAGTACATTCCAAATGTCGCATCGAACCAACGCTGACCACTTGCTGGTTAGGTCGAGGTGGGGAAGCGTATGCAGCGTACATGTCGTCGGCGGGCGTCCCCATCGCAGCAGTGTGCTCCGTGGCGATGGTGGCTGCAATGGGGATTCTCGTTGGGAATCCCCCAACACATTTCGAAGACGAGGACCTGGGGGACGAAGGCAAAGGATTGTTCCATTGCCCGGCGGTGCCTTACGTTCCGTGCATTGCGATATATTTCAACTGGCTGCTCGCCGTTCAGATGCCAGGGCACACCGTCCTGATGATGGCCGCCTGGATCTTGTTCGCAACCATCACGTACGTTGCCTATGGCACCCGCCATGGGCTTGCATCGACCACTCCATCTGCATGATGGAAAACTCTTTGGACGACACGTGTGGCGCCGACTGTGCGCGAGATTTGCCCCTTGTATCCTTCGTCCACGACGCATTTACGCTGCCAGAAATGTATTTGTCGTTATATCGATCCAAACTGAACACGTCGCGAAGGTTGATGGGGACTCGTCTAGAGCACGATCAACAGGTACGACGCAAGGCATGACGCGATCAGTGTTGACAGCGGTGATGCTATTGCCGCCGACTTGACGCAATCGACACAACCCGGGAGCGTACACTTGGTACACAACGACCCAACGCAAGCGCCATCGCGGCAGTAGCACTCGCTTTGGAGGCAAATTCCTGTGCGGCGTCGGGTCAGCTACGCCATGGACGATGACATGTTCTTGACACTTACCCAAGTCACCGCAGTTGGGACCGGTCGGCAACGTGCACATGTCGACCACAGCGACGGACGCATCGCTCGTTGTGCCGCACCACCTGTCGCCTGCGTCGCAATGTCAGAACGAACGACGCGGCACAAATGAACGAACGGCGATCGTACCCTGAAAGCCCGGGACGCAGTCGCACGTGTTGGTTTTCAAATTGCACGTGCCAGCTACAACCATACGACGCGTGTGATTCGCTCGACAGCCAACCGAGTTGACTACGCACACAGTTTGTCTGCGTTGCATGCTGCGTCATGAGTGCAGCCAAAGCACTGGTCGCCGATGTAGCCCTTTTTGCACACGCATTGGCCCTGCCATCCAACCACGATGAGGGGAGTGGACGGCCTTGAAGCACTTACGTCGACGCAGATCCCGCCAACGCCGCAATCTGCCACACATTCGTTCGAGATGACTTGGTCACAGAATCGTCCGCCAAACCCGACGTCGCACATGCACTGGAACGAGCGAAAACTAGTGGTCATCGCACAAGATCGCATCGAGGAATACGTACACGGTAAGTGCCTTGGGGCGCGTCCAAGTCGATGGGCGCGCACGTGCCGTGCCGCGAACACAGTTCCTACGAGCGGAGATGGGAGGGTTTCATTCATGAAATCCCCACGTCTTACGTTCTTGGCGGTGTCGCAGCTGAGGCCAGTGTCGCACACCTTTGGAAACACGCTCTGCGCTTTGCACTGATCTACGCAGACAAGGAAGATTTCACCGTCTACGACTACCGCGATGGGACGCCTACGCACCTTTTAAGACGCACTGGAACGAGCCTGGAATGGTTCGGTTGCTTCCAGGAGGTTTGTAGCAATCGAAACAAGAAACTGCCGACTCCACGAGGAGTTCTCGCGCGGCTGATTTAGTCGTGATGGGGGATGATGTCGTGGCCGCGGCGGACGCCGCCGTGGTGGCACTTGGAGAGACAGTGGCAACCCCGTCCACTGGGCTCCCTTCAGGCAACAACTGCGTCCCTGAGGCCGGGCAACACTCGACGTTTCGAATCTTCTTCGTCTCGACAAACACACACATCATGTTGCCAATTTCCGAGTCCTGCCAAGTCACCACGATTTAGTTGGAGGTGCTTGGTTCGAACCATAGAACTAGAGTGTCACCTGCGACGGGCAGTGACCAAATGTTCGGCCGCCACAGATTGGTTTGTTGGCTGTGCACTTGGAGAATGCAGCGCGGCCTACGACAAATTTGCTGTCCCGTTAGATAGCTCCCTTGCACAGCCCATCGTTGGGAAAGATGGAAGGAGCCCAAACCTGTGTCGACAGTGACGCACGCGGCATTGAGCGCGCACTGCGAGTCATCGACACAACGCCCTTGCAATCCCTGGCCCTATGCAGCACGCAATTTTTGACTGAGTGGTCGAGAAGAAGGGAAGGGTCCGTACAAGAGAGCCCGCAGCGAGAAACGCTGCGAAAAGCACCAACGAGTTCAACGTCCAAGAAGCGACGTGCGCCTTCATACCAAACCACGAATGAAGCTGACGATGCGAATAGCGAACATGAAGTCCTTCGATATCGAAGATTCCAGTGCGATGCCTTGGTGAATGCAATTCCAACCGCCATTTCACTTAAAGGGTCGCATTGTGTGCATGAAGTCATGTGGAAGGCTCGGAACGCGCTCTTTCCATCGCGATATCGCAGTGCCTCTTGCCGCTGCGTGAATGTCTCTGCACCCCCGCTTAAATGATGCCACATACGTTTAACCCTCCTCGAATTAATATCAGTTTAACTCGTGTTTATGTACTTTATCAATGCTCCAATGCACCCATCAATCGGGCCTTGCTTCATGCAATTAAAATTCCTCGCATACATCGCATATGCATTGAATCCTTCCTGGCACCCATGAACCTGCGTACTTGATGAGCCCCCTATGAAGATGGAGCTTGGGCTCGACTCCTTGGAAAATCGGCCGACTTTCGACGGTCCGTTAAACGTTTAACGTAAGGATTAAATCGCCCATGCTAAGGTCATCTCTTTCCATACAAATTGCAAGTGTGACCTGGGAGAAGCGCATTTCGTTTTGCGTGAACGCCAGAACAGTTCCTGGTGAACAAGGAAGATGAGCCGCGCGGCATCCGATGAGCAAGTGGAGCTGGAGCTGGAGCAGGAGCTCCAAGACATTGACGATGTGGACGCAGAAGTCGACGACGACGAAGAATACGACTACGCTAGTGATACGTCGTCGTATCAGTACTCGTCTGACGAGGGAGCGGGCGACGAGGGCGGAGGAAGCAAATCGAAACGATCCAAGACGGAATCGTCGGCCAAAACTGCAGCGTTGAAAGTGAACACAAACCTTGGTGCGACTGCTGCCCAGTACCAGGTGATTTCGCCAACGTCGTTGGCGAATCAACAAAATGCATTAATCGCCGACGTTGCAAGCGTCTTGTCCCTTCCCAAACCCAAAGCGAGTTTGCTTTTGCGCTATTTCTTTTGGGACAAGGAAAAATTGATGGATCGATATTGCAGCGATCCAGAGGGGGTGAGCCAAGCGGCAGGGTACGTTGCTACATTCCATGGTGTTTGAAATCTCATGGTTCGTTTATTGCCAGCGCATTGAGCACGGGCCAGGAAGAAGAAAGCAAGGATGTCAAGAGGAGATGCGCGATCTGTTGCGAAGATGAAACGTCCCAACTTGTTGCGCTTGGTTGCAAGCATTTCTTTTGCGTGGATTGCTGGGTCCCATATTTGAAGATCAAGATCCAAGAAGGGCCTGGTTGTATCACGACGACGTGCCCCCAACATGGATGCTCCGAGGTGATGTTCGTACACCATCGCAGGAGAATCAATTGTTGGTGGCGTAGAGGGTTAGCGATGCAATCTTTCAGAAACTGTTGCCCGCAGCGGATTATGCTCGGTTCCAAGAGTACCTGCTCCGCTCGTTCGTTGACATCAACAAAACCGTCAAATGGTGTCCTGCCCCTGGCTGTGACAAGGCCATTGCATCCTCGGGGGGACTCAGCACTGTGTCGTGCGTTTGCGGATGCTTGTTTTGCCTGCGGTATGTATATTCGTCACGTTTCCAGCAGTATTGTTCCACTTGTGGTGTCCATGTATACTAAGCTACCACAATGATCTCACCTCGATGTGTCTGCAGATGTGGCGACGAAGCGCACATGCCTGTATCGTGCGAGCAGCTGGCAACGTGGCTGGAGAAATGCCGCAACGAGAGCGAGACGGCCAACTGGATCCTTGCCAACACCAAGAAATGCCCCAAATGTGCCATTCGCATTGAGAAGAACCAAGGGTGTAATCACATGACGTGCCGCAGCTGCAAGTACGAGTTTTGCTGGGTACGAAGCCTTTCCATCCGTCCTTGAGTTTCGTCTCAACATGCTCTAGACGTGCATGGACGTTTGGTCCAACCACAACGCAAACACGGGTGGGTACTACAAATGCAACCGATACGACCCCGACACAGTGCCATCCGACACGGATGCCGCCCGCGCCAAAGCCGAGTTGGACCGCTACTTGCACTACTACCAACGGTAAGTGCCGCGCTCTGGGGATACCATGGTATGAACCTGTTGATGGGGCAGTTTCGCCAACCATGCCGAGGCCGGTAAGTTTGCTGCGCGCAAGCGAGAAGAAACAGACCGTCGCATGGCGGAGTTCGAGGCGGAAGCGAACGGGTCGTACATGGATGTCGGCTTTCTCAATGCTGCGATCGATACTATGATCTCGTGCCGTCGGGTCCTCAAGTTCTCGTACGTTTATGCGTACTATTTGCCACAGGGGAAGGAGAAGGACCTCTTTGAGCATTTGCAAGAGGTGCGACTGACTGATACTTCGCTGGACGAAGCAAGCGTGACTGACCCCTTTCGTGATAGGACTTGGAAAAGAACACAGAACACTTGACTGGCCTCGCTGAGAAACCTCTCGACAAGGTCGACCGATCCGACGTTATCAACTACACCCGCGTGACGGAGAACTTCCTGAAAAATATTTTGGGTGATGTCGACAATGGATTGCTCTCGAATTGATGAGACAGGCCGCCTTGTTTCATAAATTCAGTTTTCGATTTAATGCACGTGTCGACATTTTGTTCCCTGTCAGCCCAATGTGTCGCTATCTCCATCGAACGGTAACCACGGTTGCGATGTGGGCCCGACGTGTGAATTGCAAACTTTGTGTTGACAATCCATCGCTCTTCACAACAAAGGAGAATCACGTGCCGAGTCGATATCACCCTGGAAGTCACAAGAACAATCGTCCGAGAACAGAACTACTTTGGTACTCTCCACTGTCGAGAGATCAACATGTTTGCGGCGCGAATACCAGCGCGAATAGCCCCTTCAACAAATCCAGGGTAGTCGTCATCAGTCTCGGATCTGGAAGAGTGGAGGCAGTGATCAACGTACGAAGGATTCAAGTCAGTCAGCGTATCCCGCCAAGTCGATAGAATGCTTTGCATTGGGGGTGTTGAGAATTGGTGTCCGCAAGATGTTCCCGCCGTCCTGCGGTGCTCGTCGGTGTAGCTGCGATGTCCTGGGCTCTGCAACACCTCTGTCGATAGAAACCAAACCGAGCAAGTATGGTACGTGAACGCCATCGGTGGCCAAAATGAACGGGTCGTGCTGCCAAGAATACATGTCGATGTGGCCAAACGTACCGGTCCGTCTGAGGCACGTTGATGCATGGTCACCCGCTGAATGGCAAACGTGATATCTTTCATTCACGCTTGCAGACAACGGGGTGTTAGGTCCCAACCAGTCAGTGCACTGAAGAGCCTGCGCTATCACAAACTTGTGTTCGTGGTCGGCCGAGCGCAGCTGGTCCTGCGTCGAGCAATATTGAGAGGAGTCCAAAGAAATTCGCGGGGGAACTACAAACGCCACGACTGCATCACACGTCGAAGCATCCATGAGCTGGACAATGGACTGGCCCGGAGGTCATACGCTATAGATGGATCGCTGGCCTCGGGCAACGACAATTCAACGTGAGGAGACCAACAGGTGCTGATGGAGTCGTCGTACCGAGTCCTCACCTTGGCCAAGATTGCCATCCCAAAGGTTTGACATTGCGTGTTTCTCGGACGAGATTCAACTTTAAAGCAGGTGAAAACGCAATGGTTTGAGCAGCGAGCCGCGGTGGAAGCGCCAGGACAGCTTGGAACATGTCAAGGGCGGCCAACAATTGTACACAAGCGCATATTCGAGATTCTCATTCAACACGAGAAGAGTGCTACGAGAAGTGAAGCTACCAGTGACTTGCTTGTAGCTGACACGAATGGCCCATCATATGAGATACTTGAGTCGAGAGGTGGATGGTCCACTTGGATTTGTTCGAGCACTGCGGCTTTCATGGAGTGGACCTAGGATATCTACCCGCATGAACTCATGCAAACGCGATCGCACACTGACCATGCCATCATGCTCCAGTCGAATTTTCCCGTGACCAGCCACCATGTCGTAAAGATATGGCACATTTAAATCATGAACGACGGACAGCGCAAGGGCCTTGCTCGGCCAGATCCATGCCCCGCCAACCTCCACCGAAGCCATGGGCGCGGCTCGACCTCCAAAGGAATCGATAGCTTCAATAATATGCAGAGACAACGACATGGATGGCAATGGCGTCGCAAGGAAGTCAGCGACTGCCCATCCCGATAATCCACCACCTACGATGGCGATCAACGTGGACGCTTGGACACATGGATGCTTGTCAAGCGTGACACAGCGAGTTTGCCATTTGGATGTGCTATCTTGGTGATTCCACCAATCGTAAACCAGTGACCACTGATTCCACCAATCATGTTGCAGCATTGGACAGGATTTTTGTGCGAACTCACTTGTGCAAATTGAGGGGGGCACACTGCCTAGGTATCGTCGGAGCCCTCGATGTGAGTGCAGAGCCAACAGGAGCTGGAGCATCCCCCATGTTGCCGCTACTCAAGGCGATAAGCACAACCCTCGCGGAACGAGAGAATGACGCAGTTAAGGCAGGTGTGGGCATTCACGCGGGGTTCTTGCTGGTTTTGGCACTATGTATTGGCGAACATAGGTATGCCCTACTTGGTTAGCCCCAGGAACCTCCATGCGAAATCTTCCTTCCAGGACACACTGTGCTATCCCGTCCTATCATAAATGTACTCCTTGTCCATGGTTCGAAGCTTACGTTACTGGAGAGGGGCGGTCCCAATCTTTGATGGCTGATTCGTTCGTTGGGGAGCACGAAGTAAAATTTCGTCTGGAAGGCAGCATCGTTGCCAGATCGCAGCTACGTTCTGAGTGACCCCATCGGACGTGGTAGTTGTCTGATGCCAACAGAGAAGTCGAGGCAGTTCAATGGCGTCAGTGGCCGCTGGTCGTCTCTCGAGTTCAATCTTGCGCACACCTCATCGCGTCGCTTCATTTGCAAATTGACCCACAAGTTGGTATTCGGAAATCCGGATAATCGACTGGCATGGGCAAACAATCTCGCAACAAGAAAAAGCAGCGCGCCATCGCCATGCACCGACTGGTCTACTTGGGGAACTCCGCTCTGCGAAAGATGTCGGTCCCTGTGAAGGATGTCAAGGAGATCGTGCCAATTGTCAAGTCTATGAAGAGCATTGTGGTATGTCCGTCCTTGCTGGGTCTTGTGTGCATTGAAATGTTTGGCTAGAGGGAGTACCAAGGGTTGGGCCTTGCTGCGCCTCAAATCGGCGTGAATCAACGTTTTTTCCTCATGATTGAACAAGTTCCCGGAGGTATCACAACGGCCATGAGGTGAATCGACGCTTTACCACATGTGCATGTCTAGACGAGGACGCGGAGTTTACATATGAAGCCGTGATCAATCCTGTGATCACGTCCGCGTCGTCCACCGTGACGAAGGATTTTGAAGGGTGCTTGAGCTTCCCAGGATACCAAGGGATTGTGCCCCGCGCCAGCGAGATTCAAGTCGCGTACACGACGTTGGACGGCCGAAAGGTGGAGAATCGGACGCTGACCGACCTCCACGCTCGAGTGTTCCAGGTACTCACCGTTTTGAGTGCTTTCCAACTTCACAATGCATAGCACGAGCTCGATCATTTGGACGGAGTCATGTTCCTCGACAAATCGGACATTTCGGTGCGTTCACTTCACCCGTCCCCTGCGTTTCCGTCCTCACCACGTTCATCTTCAGGCGCTCATCCACGAAGACGAATTCCGAAACATGGATACTTTGGACCTCCATTTGCTCCTTAAAGATGACTAAGTGGCATCTTCCCGTGGAACAACATGCTCGAGCAAGTGGAGGGGAGTCGGGTCCTATAAATTACACCAACACTTTGTGGTCCGTGTCGGTAAAACTCCTTGGCTTGAGCGACGACGCCACGTCATGCACTCGGCACCAGCGCCGCAACACGCCACGGTATATGCCGAGCGTCGTCAACGCAAACAGCGCGATCCACCCCCATCGCGACCACTCGGCTTCGTAGAATGCATCGCCTCGAACGAACTCCCGCAGGCATTGCGTTCGTCGCTTCGTCTATGCATAACACGTGGGCTACCGTGAGGTCTCAGCACACATTGCATCTTGGTTTTGCGGTGGAGGGGCATGATGATATGGCCCGTCGGGGCATGCGCTTAAACGTACCGCGATACCGTCGTTGAGCTCCTGGGCAAACTCCTGCGCGACGACCTTTTGGACGTTGTTTGGCACAGGCACCGATCGACCGAGAAACGCGAGGTGCTTCAATGGCACGATGTCGGCCTCGGCAAAGATGCGGCGCCGATTCGACTTGGCCCCTTGCTTGATGCTGTAGGTAGCGGTCGAAGTGTCTAGATGCACAAACCAGATCGTCGCGTGGGGCTGACCAACGTTGTACGGCTCCGACACAAACCACGACGGCATGTACTTGCTTGGGAGGGCTCTCGGATCGTACGCGTCATTCTTTTCGTAGATGTGCATCACGCGGCGCGATTCGTCGAAGAGGACGTGCAGGTGGTTCGCCTCGAGCTCGGTCACAATGCTCCAGAACGTATCTTCGCTCATCTTGGACATATCGACCGCGACCTGGACACTAGACACGTGGAAGTCGACGTCGAGGGGTTGCGGCCTCAGCGCGATGGATTTTGCGGCGGCCGCTGCGGCTTGGGCGGCCAGAAGCGTGTCGGCATCTCCCTTAGCATTGGACAGAAGAAATGCTTCAATCAAACTCGCAAACGCAAGCCAGTGCGTCACGTTCACCGTTTCCAGCGCCGACAAGGTGATCCCGCCGATACGAGACGTGTGACGAGAAAACGACATGCTGACGTCGCATCCTTGTTGGTACCGGAGCTCCACAAGCAAAACGAATGCCACAAGAGCAGATACAACCACGAGCGTCCACCGATTAAAGCCCTTTCGGCCATCACCACCTCCACTGAAAGTCGACGACGAAGGCAACCCGGACCCGCCTCGGTAGTCCGACGACCGACTGGACTCACCTGCGGGCATAGAATTCTTCCGCGGCATGCTCGCGCGAGGACTATTTACCTGCAGCTCATGAGGTAGCTGATCGGCGTGCGCTCCGCTGTGCCGGCGCTGCATCCTTGGATCGTTTCAGGGGGCGGTCGTCGGCTGGTGGCACACGAGTGAGTGTACACAACGTTGTGCGATACACGTACACGTACATTACACGTGGAAACCTCAATGTAAATAGTCTGGGACAAGATCATTAATAAAATATCACTGCATCTGGCCAAATTCGCTGTACCGTACGACGTACAATCAATGTACTGTCGTACAAGGTTTTGCTCGACAACAGGCACGCGATTGGAATACCGCCAGCTCCACGCGCCATGGACGACGTGCTGGCCCAGCTCGGTGAGGACACCAAGGACTTCTGGGCACCGCGGAGCATTGCACGTATCCCACCACCCACGCCTATGGAGTTCTACCGGCACTACGTGAGCAAGAACATCCCAGTCATCATTACGCATGCCGTGGACCATTGGCCCGCTTTGACCAAGTGGACCGACGAATACTTGACAGACACCCTTGGAGACGCGCAGGTGACAGTGGACGTAACTCCATCCGGCTACGGCGACGCTGTGGTACGAATTCCATGACACCCACGGCACGTTTGACTCGCCAGCTCGTCAGACAAGCGTAGACACTCACACTAAAGTGTTTGCCATGCCAGAAGAGCGATCCATGTCGTTTCGCACGTTCTTCGAGATTCTGCGCGACCCAACCTTTGATGGCGTCCCGTACCTCTCTCATCAGGTACTGCGTGCAATGTCGAGGTCCCATCAAACAACGTGCTGGGTTTCCATGGACCCCATCGACGGCGTCCAAGCTTGCAGGCAGCTTGATACTGCACGTAGAATGACAGCTTGCGCGATCAATTCCCCGACTTACTCGAGGACGTCGATCCGATGCTTGACTTTGCAGCGGAAGCATTTGGAAACTCCCCGGAAGCGGTGAACCTGTGGATTGGCGACGCACGCGCCATCTCCACCATGCACAAAGATCATTACGAGGTTCGTTGTGTCCAAAGTCGTTCTTAATTACCCACATGACGCAGAACATGTACTGTGTCGTGCGCGGTCGAAAACACTTCACCCTCTTGCCGCCTTCCGACGTTGCCTTCTTGTACGAGAGAGAGTTCCCCACTGGTCGATACCGCCACACGTCGTCAACCTCCACGAAAAGCTCCGTCGACTCTGCCTCGATCCAGTATCCCTGTACCAACCATCCGTCGTGGTAAATCTTCTCGACTGCCACAAGCTTGGATTGCTGTTGCGGCATCTCCCTGCACGCCACGTGGTTAGGTCGATTGTGATGAAAGACGATGAGATGACGCCGTGGATTCCAGTGGACCCGCTCGATCCACAAGTCGACGAGTTTCCTCTGGCAAAGGTTTTATCAACGTACGCATCCACTTCGTCTCAAGAACTGTGTCGACATAGCACATTCAACCATTGCATGTCACGATTGAAGCTGGCGAAACCTTGTATTTGCCGTCGCTGTGGTATCACCGCGCGACCCAGCTCACAGAAACGGTGTCGGTAAACTACTGGTCCGTGGGTGTTTGTCGGTGCAGGGCCATCTCATCTAACGCCTTCATGGCACAGGCACGACATGGAGTTTGATGCCAAGTTCGCCTACTTTAACTTTGTCCACGGCGTCGCCAATGCCAGCCGCCACGCCACCGAAACATGGCGCACCGCGTGACAGGCATGCGTTTACAATTGTAATGGAATTCCGTTTCAGGTGTAACTCCTGCACTCGCCTTCCCCGCCGCATGGCGAGTTCGCCGTTGCGGCCGAAAGAATCCACTCCACGCCGCGTGGCGATGTCCTCTCACCCATGGCCACGACGGAATTACACCAAACCGTGGCTCACCAACACGTCGGGAGGAGCCTCGCGTCCAGGTTGAAACCCTTAACATGTCGTATCGTTTCATTGTAAATTGTCGGTAGACCCCATCGAGGCGTGCCCGACGCCACCGCCCCTACCAGCATCCACGAACTTTGACTCGATGCCTGGGTGGGACTCATCGCCCCCCCAAGTCTCGCGAATTCTTGTCCATCAAATCCTCGCCAAATCACATCCAGCTGACAAGCAATGGAAAGGTGCGTGCGAATACGGGTCACAGATCGGATACCAAGACATTTTGGCAACACTGCAGGCGATGCTCCGAGTCCGCTGCACCACGCTCCCAAAACACATCCCCTTGTCGACGCCAAGGCGTTTATCATGGACTTACGGCGAGAAATCGACTGGCGGTTGGCGTGCGATGTGGTTCCGATTCAAGTGGAGGATGAAACCCAAGACCGACGAACGTCCGTCGCCACACACGACGGCAAAAGTATCCGATCCCCGTGCATTTTCGAGTGACGTAGTTGTTTGAAGGTCGGTATTCAATTGAAAATAGAGAGTGGGTCGGGGCAGAGTCGCGTGCTCGTTCCGAAAGCAAGCAGGAGTCATCCTAGCCACCAGTTGTCCATGACACCAATTGACACGACCCATTCGACGTGAAAGTCAATGAAATAACGTGGTGATCATATCAAAGCGGTGGACTGCCTCTGCGCCGTTGGACTACTTGTACCGATCCCGGAATAAGTTATGGCGCTGTTTAGCGCCATGACCGGTCGAGTACTCCATGTATTTGGAGCCATCGGCGCCAGACAACGCGCCCATCGATGTCTTTTTCTTCTTGCCAGACAAACGAGACAAGTCTTCGTCGCCTCCAATCTTGGATATCTCGGCGTTCTCGTCGCTGTACACGTCGCAGTCAATACCTTCTCTCACTGAACACGACGAAGCACACGTACTCGATAAACTTTTCCAAGTCTTGAGCCTCGAGCACTTCGGCCAACAGCTCGCTCTGCGCTTCCTTGTTTGTAAACACACCTGCATATCCGCAGAACCGCATGTGGTAAGGACTACACGAGAGCTGTGGAGTCGCACCTTCAAAAGTCGACTTGTCGTACAGCTCGGTCACAACCTTAAAGGTGTATCCTTGGTCGACCAAGTACTGCTGGCGCTTGTTCGAATAGTACATTTCGTGTGTGTCGGTCGAGATGAGTGTGTAAAAAAACGCGTTGAATCCGCCCGTGGCGTTTGCTTTGGGGCGCAAAATCCGACCCAGGCGCTGGGCTTCTTGTCGTCGCGACCCAAAGTGGGAGCTCACCTTCGTAGTCACGGTTCAGTCCAGGCAACAATGAAAGGTCCATTCTCCTACTTGGATGATCACGTTGGCTTCAGGCAAGTCGATCGACGTGTCCCCGACTTTGGAAATGCAAATGACGTTAACATGAGGGCTCGACCGAAATGATTGAAGCAGACGCATGCGTTCGCGTTCACCGGTGCCGCCGTAGATGAACCCCTGCGACATTTATGGAAGCCGTTATGAAGCCAACGGGTCGAACAGTCGTCGTCCGAAATGGTGGCTGACCTTTTGGAGCTTTGTGGCGTACAATCGGAGAGCAAATACGTCGTCCGAAAACAGCAAGATTTTGTCGCCGCGCTCTTCGTGGTACTTGATCAAGTACTCGGCTGCCGAAAACTTGTTGGGGTTTGCCACATACAGCAGCGCTCGCTTGCGAGCACTGACGTTTTCTTTCAAGTATTCTACCCTACCCATGAGCAAAACAAAATGGATGGATCGCACCTCCTACCGGCGTAAAAGGGTCCAGTCATGGGACACCACACTTCAACGCACGACACGTTCGCCAAAAATCCAGACTGTGTCAAGTCCATCCAGTTGGCTTCGTAGAGCTTGGGGCCAATGAGGAAGTTCAAATCGCCGATTAAGTCATCTTCTCGCACGAGGGTCGCCGTCAACCCGAGCTTGCAGTGGCACGCAATGGACCCAATGACTTTGCGAAACATTTTGGCGGGGACAACGTGCACTTCGTCAAGCAAGATGCATCCCCATTCTCGGCTCTGGATAATGTCCATGACCGCTGCAGACTGCGCTGCGCGGTTCCCGCCAAATGCCACCATCGTGTACGTTGTTACGATCACCCCTGACACAGGGTCGATATAGTCCTTCGCAACACTCGTAAACCTACACCACCGTTTGTTTCACGACCACGCCATCGAAAACGGGGATGTCGTCACCGCGCAATCTTCTTTTCAGGGATCGATGTCCACATCTTGAACTGCGCTGTCCACTGTTCCACTGACACTGCCGACGTGCACAGACACAAACACGACTTTTTAATCGTTGATGCCGCAGTGACCCCTGCATGTTCATCATTCACGTGCATCGGGTGACCCAAAACGGATGCACCTGTCAAAGTTTTCCCAGCACCGCACGGAAGCACGATAATACCAGACCGAGCGCGCCCGTTTCCAAACATCTTGCTGAGTGACTTCTCCTGGTATTCTCGGATGCGAGTCGTGGGTTTTAAATCCATGTCAATGTCTGGAATCGACTTGTCATTGCGGAAGTCGTACTCTTCCATGAGCGGAAAATCAATGTCTATGCAAAAACAATCGATCGTGAAATGCCAGACCATCACAAGCCATTAGGACAGTGTCGTGCCCCACTTCCAAGGACCAAAGTGACCAACGTACCAAGACACGCGCGCTTTACTTGCTCAACTTGCGTCTTGCGAATACGAAAACTCACGGTTTGCACAGTTGCCGCGGAAGTTGCTGCCGCCTTGGCCCGCTGCTGATCTTCCGTCTGGTCGTAGTCCTCCATCAAGAGCTGCTCGTACTGCTTGTTTGCTTGGTCCTCAGCGCTAATCTCCTTTTGCAAGAACTCTCCCGTGGCATTATATGTGGTTGAAGCGCCTGCAGACAGCATGACCACAAAGTCAGAACACCACACGGAGATACCAATACCTGCTCCCAACAGGTCGTCCTTGACACGGGCCCGCCGAATGGACTCTTCTTCGAGAAGGCGCTTAAGGACGTTGGGGTACAATGACTCGACGTAGTACTCGTTGTGATGGAGCACGAGCTTGGCCTTCCCGTAACTCGCTGTACACTCCTTGATAAACTGAATGATGACCTGCGGCACGTGGTTTTTACTCAAACGTTCTAAAACCTACAAGAAGTAAAGAGAGGGGAATGAGTCCAAGGAGTAGTCTTTCGGACGCAATACCTTCACGATGCTCTCCGTTTCAATGGAAACCGACACGGCAGCATAAAGGGAATATGGGGTCAACTTGTACTCGTGCAGAAACTCGGGGCGGGATACTGGCTCGGAGATCGCAACAAGAAAGTCATACGCTTGTTTGTACAATGGACTAAAAGCCTCGAGGAAGATGCGCCCGTTTGGACAGACCCAGACCTGTCAGCCACGCACGAGTACAAGTGAGCACCTCCATGCCGAGACACGCGAGCAAGAAGAGTATGACGTACGGGACGGGAAGGATGATCGGGTTTCATCTTTAACGAGGAAAAGTCGTGGTACTCGGAATTGCTGGAATCGCTCTCGAGTGAAGTCAGGCGCTTCTGGATGCGCTGACTGAGCTTGTTACTCGCCATCACGGCATCGGACGATTGAGTGGGGTCGTTGTCATCATCTACATAAGCTTGGAGGTCTTCATCAACGCCGCCGCCGTAGTCTTCCGCTAGCGTGCGCTTCTTCGTCACCCGTGTCGACGAGCTCATGTTGACCTGAACCGATCAATTGTGAGGTCCTTCAAATGTTGTTCCATTCCCATTCGTAATTCGCAAAATTCACCTGAATTGTATTAAAACATTGCTCAATTATACTCTGTGATTTGGCAAAAATTACGCGACTTGCATAACGTTCACACGCAACAGGAGAAAATAAGGTTAAAAGTCTCTGTTTGATTGGCCAGGTATTGGACATTTTGGCAGAAAGGTCGGATGTGCCGAATTTCACCATCTTAACGTCACCCGTGAAATATTGTACAAGAATGCCGTATAAAAATAAAATGTGACAGGATATTGCGGCGGGTCAACCAGCACTTGTGGAAGTGCGATCGATGGGCGATCATCCACAGCACCTGGACCATCCTTCGTTGCTGCTGCGCTTGTTCCATCAGAGCCAAAGCCCAAACCCAAAAGCATCTAAGAAGGCCCAAGAAGATCTCTTCCAGCATCTCCAGACAACCTCCCTTCCCGTGGAATGCTTCGACACTCTGTTGCCCCATTTCCTGGCTTTTCTCGGCAAAGACGCCGCCGCGTCCAAATGGCTCGTCCACTTGTTTGCGTCCAATCTTCTGCGTACTGCCGACGTGATCAACATGGTGATACACGAGCAAAAACTGTTGCTCTCGATCCTTCCTGAAACGATTGCAGAGTGGTGGCGTCTCGTGGACGAGCAAACGTCGAGTCCGCAGTCGAACCTGCGTGACGGCGTGTTTGTCCCGAACGCAGTTCTCCAACACGAAAAGCATGCTCTCCAAAGCAGCCAATTCTTCGCGCTTGGTCGCATTGTCGACACGATCGCGCTGCTCGTGCGACTCACCGACGACGTCGATGTTGTCGTTTTCATCGCGAGCACTTTACAAGTCATCTTGAAGGTCGCGAAAAAAGGCGCGATTCAAAACGTGTTTGTCCGCGTCGCCGACATCTTCATCACGTGGATCTACCGCCAGGATACGCCGACCGCTCAAAGGTACCCCAACCACACGAATGGAGCGCAGGCCACAAACTCAACCACATACCGATAGGGATGTCCTCGTGCGCACGCTGTTTGACATGCGCGAATTGTGGGCCGACAACACGGTCTTCTCGCGGCAGTTGATTTCGACCTTCACTGCCGTACGTTCGGCGCTTTCCAGGGGCATATGGTTACCCTACTGCATAGGAGGTTGACGCGTTCTGCGCTGTGGACGCCGCCCTTTCCACATCGGATCTCCATCGACTGAATATGGTCGTCATGTGCTTTATGGGAGTTGTCCATGGACTGCGATCTCTCGGTAAATGCCTTCGAGTGATCTCGACCGAATCTCAATCGAAATGTTTCGCAGTGGTGGCACCTGACAACGTTCTCCGCCGTGTGGTGTATGCGCTGTCATCCCTGGGAGACAGATACTTACTCAGGTTAGATGACGTCGCATCACACATGATTGGTATCAATGGTCTAATTGGTTGTCCATGCCACTGCTAGCATCGACACTCTCTCAACATGTGCGCATGCACTCGTTGTCATCCATTCCCACGACGCAGCGCTTTTTTCTCCGCTCACTGTTGGTTGTGTCGACTTTTTGCTCGTGCATGTAGCCACGCTCTTCCACCGCCACTTGGCAACGGCATCCGACGTCTCTCTGATCCTGGATCGCGTGCTTGTTCTCCTGGAGGGGTCCAACGTCCAGTTTTCGCTGCCCGTTGTGAACTTACTCAATCGAAATCTACCTCTCCATCTGCCGTGGCCATGCGGTGTGACCCACAAGTTCTCCGCAGCGCCATCCTCCATACCTCCACACACGTTCGTGTCGCTGTTGTGCACGACCAGTCAATCAAATGTGGTGGCCAAGCTTACCCGCGTCGCGTTGCAGTGTGTTCGCCATGGCGGCGTCCCTGCTTTACAAGTATTGTACTCGAATAGCTGGAATCCACCCCCACCCCCGAAACTAACCGTGGTGGCGACCTAGGTGTTTAGTATGCAAGCAGTGTCCGCTCCGTCGTCGTCCCCCGAAGTGGCCCTGTTTTGTCTGATGGCGTTCTGCTTGGCTTTGGCATCGCCGATGGCACCTCTCGCTCCCGGAGATATCGCGTGCTTGGCAGGTCAGTATGGTCGCCTCGTTCACGTGATGCCAAAGTGGTCGGACAGTCCTTTGTTTCTACACGGCGTGAAAGCGATTCATTGCCTTATGCACTTCGTTATGCGCCTTCGCATTCATGCATTCTCGATCAAACCCACCGACTCAGCAGCTTTGGCGACGATGTTGATGTCGCATTTGATCACGATGCCGCACTCGGCTCTCCTTTTCCAGGTCTTGAATGACTTGATCACTCACGCGCAACTCTTTCAGCTTGCGCTACCATTACCCGCCCCTGTGGGGTTCCAATCCCTTGCTGCTCATCCGCTCGCAAGCGTTCGACGGTGCTATTTGAACGTCCTTCCATCCATCGAACCACACCCTGCGCATTTGCCCGCCGCTGTGGAGCGGTTGTTCGACTCGGACCCCGATCTTGCAACCACCGCGCTACATACTGTTGGTAAGCTCGCGTTGGCCAGTTTGGGCGACGCCACTCCTTCCAGCCTGCGGACAAAGCTCCCTCGATGGCATGTGCCAAGTTCGATTCAGATCCACGGGACCTTCGGGCCAGCGCAATTTGAGGCACTCCTGCAGTGGCTCGAAACGGGTGAGTCTTACGCGGACTGTTTGGCCATGCTCCGGCTGCAGCATCATTCAACGCCGCTCTTGGCGCTGAAGAGCAGCGTGTGCGACGCGGCTAAGTGGTGCGTTTGGAATCGATTGCGCACGCATTGGGGCAATGCCGGTCAAACGTTTGCCGCCCTCGAGAAACTCTTGTGGAAGCCTGTCGTCCATCAACCTCGTCTTGTCCTGGAACTCCTTCATGCCTTGGAAATGACCATTTTCCACGTACAGTTGGAGACTCCGACGACACCGCTGGACGAATCGGACGACCCACACCGCCATCAGCAACGGGACAAAGCGATAGCTTTCTTCAAAACGAACCGGAAAGTGTGTGACGAGTGGTTTTTCCGCATCCGACCGTCCCTCATTCGACTTTGCGACTCGGCGGGGGCGTCCGTGGTTTGCAGACATCATGCACTGTCCCTCGTGACGTCAATGCATGGCCGGAAGACGGGCTCGTCGGAATGGGACAGTGCTATGTTTGCCTTGTGCAGCGCTAGCTGTGATCTTCAAGACACCCCAGGCTTGCAAGGCTATATTCAGTATGCTGCTCGAATCGATCAAACGAAGCCTTGGATGGAACCGCTCTTGCTGGAAGCGCAGATGCAGTACGAAGCGGCGACAGCAGGGTACGACAAGATTGTGTCGCCTCTCGTGCAGCTAGCTCGACAGCACGGAGTGCGCTTGGACTATTCCGAGCATCGAGGTGCAGTTGTCGAGGCTGTTGTGTCATTCTTGTCCAGCTTGTCCATGGGAGCGGCGTCATTCAAGGGTGTCGTGCTGCGATGTGCGCAGTGCTTTGCCATTCTCCAAGACTGGGCATCCTGTCGACTGTGGATGGAGCAAGCCATGGAAGTTGCGGCGTTCTTGCACAAAATCCAGCAATACTCGACGGACAACCTCGACATTGCCAACGCTTTGCGTTCACTTGTGTCGACTTGGGATGCTGAAGTGGCAATCATTCAGGCCACAGACCCTTCACTAGTGCAAGGATTGCCCAAGGCCCTCCCTCCATTGCAAGAATGGTCCGTGCTGACTGTCGTTGACGACGCCAATGCGCGCAACTTGCAACACTTGGACGATGTCCAAGCGCATGTGTCGTGGTTACAACAACGACTGCGCGTCCTAACCATGGATATACGGGCGGTCGCTCCGCGCAAAGGCGAAAATATGAGCCGGCAATTGCAGCGCACTCTAATGCAGCTCCAGTGCTTTCTGCAGCTGGGGATACCGTCGACGTTATCGCTCAACCCGACAGCGCATGATCTGGGCGTGTGGCATCCGTTGGCATCTCGTGTACCAACTGAAGCTGTCTTTCAAGTCAACGTGCAAATAGTTCGATTGGCGCGAAAACAGCGAAATTTCAAACTGGCAACGTCCAAGCTTGCCAACTTGGCTGCACTACTGTCCCCGAAAGGAACGGGGTGTGTAGAAGCGCTGACAGTCGGCTACGAAAGAGCACTACTGCAGCATGCCACCAACCATCACGCCGAAGCCATTGAAACGCTGTGCCATGTGCACAGCACATTCGCCGAATCGGCCAAATCAAGTTGCCGTGAGCGACGTATGCAGGTGAAAACCCTTATGAAATTGGGGGCCTGGAGTGATGACACCCATCGACGACAAGACTACCTACACCTCGCCACGACAGTTGATCCAACATCGTTCCAAGCATGGCTCGAGTGGAGCAACTTTTGGTATCAAGTGTCACGGACCCAGTTGGACGCTGTTGCGCACAACAGCCATCAGTTTACGATGTCCATCGAAGACAAGCACGAGTTCACGGCTATTGTTGACATGTACTCTGACGTGTTGCAGCCCTTGGCGCCGACGCTGCTTGGCGCATTGCAGAACTTTGAGTCATTTGAGTGTCCGCCCGATGTCAAAGGGCCGGCGCTCGAGAGTCTAAATGTGCTGTATCAAAAAGCACGAGATCGGGTGCTTGCGGGGTACAATACTGCTGTCAAGGGATACGTCACTTACCTCCAGTGTGCTTCGCCGGCGTCACTCAAGTCGCATGGTGTTGTCGTGACCTTGCGCCTCCTGAACGTCCTCGTCAAGCAAGGGAGCGAGCCGTCGCTTCAGGTTGCTTTGGACATGGCAATCACCGACTCGCCGCTGCAGCCATGGGAACGCATCGTGCCTCAGTTGCTCTCCCGCCTCGCCCATCCAGATCCGAACGCGTTGCGGCGTGTCGAGGCCATTTTGCTTCGTCTCGCGTCGGAAAATCCCCACTTGATTGTGTATCCTGCAGTGGTCGAATCAACCAACCTAACCGAGGTATGACGTGTTGCAAGGACGACTTGACTTGTAACAGCGTGGGATGTAGGCCCTCAGTACTGACTTGGTGGGTCAAGTTCGCCAGCTCATTGCCGAGTTTAGACGGATCTCTTTGCTGTGGGACGAAACATGGCTGTCCCTGTTGACGAAGCTGACCACGGACGTTGCCCGACGCAGCCACACGCTCGAGAAAGAAGCCGCACGAGTCGAAAAGAATGCATTCCTCAGTGATGCAGACAAACTGTCGTTGGCACATCGAAAATTTGTTGCCATGATGAAACCCGTCTTGCTGGCGGTGGCGACGCTGGCGAAGGAGACTTGTCAATCGACACCCACAACTCCGCATGAGCATTGGTTTGACTTGCATTTTGGGAACGCCATTGCGTCGGCTCTGGCCAACTTGGAGCAGTGCCTGGAGGGGGATGACCCAGCGCTTCCGTTTTCCCACTGCCACTCGAAGCGGTCGAAAGCGTCGGTGTTGGCGAATCCGTTGGTGCACCATTTGTGGTCTCCGTTCAGTGACATCTTGAAACGTCTCCATGGCGCAATCCTCCGTCGCCAGAGTCTCCAAATGGCGTCCATCTCGCCCGTCCTGGCGTCGTGGGAATCGTCACTGGTGCACATGCCGGGTCTTCCCGCGCTTGTGATTCAAGGGATATCGCCGCAAGTGCAAATTCTGTCGACAAAGACAAAACCCAAGTGCTTGGAAGTTGTAGGCTCAGACGGCCACTCGTATCGGTATTTGCTCAAATCCCGCGAAGATTTGCACTTGGACGAGCGCATCATGCAGCTCCTTTCGACCGTCAACGTGTGCCTTAGCTCAGACAAAGAAGCGAAGCACTACGACTTGACGGCGCGCCACTACAACGTCATTCCACTTGGTACAGACGTCGGGTTGATTCAGATGGTGCGCAACGTAACGCCGCTCTTTCAAATCTACACTGGTGCAACAACACTACCCACCACGTCGGCTGTCTCCGCCGACCATCCTCCCAACACGGTCGTGGCCTCCCCCACGGCCCCATTTTACGAGAAACTCAAAGCTCACGGGATCACTAACATTACCCCCGCAGGCCGCCCGCACTGGCCCCTTGCTGTGTTACGCCAAGTGTTTGCAGATCTCGTCAGCGAACACCCCAAAGCAAACGTCCTCGTGCAAGAAATGATGCGGCAAAGTCGATCTGTGCAAGAATTTAGTGCCAAATCGACCCGGTTCTGCACGACCGTGGCCGTCATGTCGGTCGTGGGCTACATCATTGGCCTCGGGGATCGCCATTTGGACAACATGCTGTTGTGCCACAGCGGCGATCTCGTCCACATCGACTACAACGTTTGCTTTGACAAGGGCAAGAAACTCAAGGTTCCTGAGATTGTGCCGTTTCGATTGACGTCGATTGTGCATGGTGCGTTGGGGCTCACTGGGACAGACGGACGGTTCCGTCACAGCATGGAGACGACTTTGCGTGTGATTCGGACACCCAACGCAAAGGAGACCGTCTTGACGCTCTTGGAAGCGTTTGTGTACGATCCGCTCGTCGACTGGAAAGAAGGTGCGTTTATTTGATCATCACGTTATCCTACGTAACGATCTATCGAGTTAGGCCCGCCACCCAAGAAACTATGGCGCATGGATATGAACGTACAATTGTCGTTGTTCTCGAGCCGAGCGCAAGAGCGCCGGTCGGAAGCCGATGCGGCACTCGCCCACATCTTGCAAACGTGGCACGTAGTGGATCAATTGACCACAACGCTTCGTACGGCTGTCTCAAACGTGATGGATCTCGTGCACCAACTCGTCGACGTCCAAGCCAAACAAAAGGCCCTGCAACAGCAGTTGACCGAGCTCGAGTCGAGTGAAAACCAAGACGACGACATGAAGAAGGTTGACGAAGCGCTGGAACGACTCTACGTGGACGCATTGGAAGCAATGGACCGGTTTGGCGCCGAGTGTCAGTCGCGTGAGGATGGCGTGCGGCAGTGGCTTGGGCTTGGAGACATGGGACTCGTGGGGAAGTGGAGAAAGAGCAGTCGTGCCCTTACGTTCACGGACGTCCATAAAGCCGTCAACTTGACCGACGGGTCCGTGGAAGAAAACTGCCGCCTTCTCGACAAGGGTACCGACGCACTGAAAGAGTTCTTGACGTCGAAGGCGACACGTTCGCTCGAGCCGTCGCTCTCGTGGTTCCAACGAGAGCGACGTCAACTGTACGGATCGCTTCGTGGCCCTACTGTGTACAAAGAGTGGCTGAGTTGGATTTCGCAAGCCAAGTCGGGGAATGGCGTGAACGATATCCATGAAACAGTCAAGGCGGCGCAGGACGATCTTCTGCCGCATCGATTGGGAATGTATGCATTGCCGTTGCAACGTCCTGTTCAGGCCACTCCCTCGATACCTCATCGTTTGGACGCCACTGACGTGGACAACCAGTTGAAAGCACTCACGCAATCGCTGACGGAAGTGAAGACGACATGGAAGCTCTCGAATTCTCAAATTCAAAAGGTGCTCAAAGTTGCGATTGCTGATTATTGGCATCGCCACTCGACAGACACAGTTGATTTGGAAGACTTTACCCTTCGCCTGTCGTCGGTGCAATGGCTGTCCGAGCTCGGGAGGACCACAAAGGGCATCACGTTTCGGCACTTGCCACTGGAGAAATGGCTTTTCTTGCCCGACAACCCGCCATTGAACTCTCCGACACTGACGTCTCTGCACAATTTGACTGTCGCGATTCGATCGGCTCTGGATCATGTCGCCCTGTACATGCCAGCCATGCCTTATGGAGCGTCTGCCAGAGAACTGTTCGAGAAGTTCCGAAAGTCTCTTTGTCACGCCAACGCGATGCCTGGATGGTCGGATTTTCTGGCATCGTTCGAGTGGGTCGACTCGCCAGTGATGCCGTCACTCGATTTGAACCTGGATATACCAACGAGTCGACCAAACAACATCTTGGACCTCGCGGGTGTTTGGTCACTGCTTCGTCTGCTCAACGTCGTTTGCGCCATTGAAATCTCGCTGACAGTTGATGGCAATGCACACGCTATTCAGTATCACTGGCTTGACACGCTTGCATCAGTAGCATGGATGGTTATTCAAGACCGACAGCCTCACCAAGCTGCAGCGTACCTGTCAAACCAAGCGGCCACTGTGCTGGCACTGGCCTCCCACGCCCTCAACTCGTTCTGCCATACCACGATATGCGTGCAAGAATGGAAATTCAAACCAGCGGCGGACGATCAGATCACGCAGGACGTCGTGTTGGACGAATTGCAACATGCCATGCCGATAGGGATTCCAACCGACCTGGACATCATGTCACGTGTAGCTTCCAGCCTTGACTTGGACGATCTAGTTCGAGCCATGGCCACCTGTGCTACCACGTCCAGATCCCAAGCAACCTGCGATCGACACAATGCGTTTATCGAGGACGTGGCCAGTTGGACAGCTCAGCATGACGTCTTGTCGACGTGGCTGAATGTCCAACCTAAGAAAGATGATGACGGCGTGGCTCGCAGTCAACTCCTTTCCTTGATTCCTCCCACGGACAACTTACATCGCCACGAACAAGCGATCGAGTCTTTGCTCGAACCAACCACGACGGCGCTCTTGGCTGCCGCGGCACCGCACGATCACAGCAGCATTCGCGAACTCGCGTCGCATGCGTTGAATATCAAGCACGACACGCAGTCGCTGTTTGTGGCGTGCCGGTGGATTGAATACGTCGAGTCGACGTTTCGCGATAGCCAGAGCGATACGTGTCGTGCGGTCGATGCCGAGGGCCTCCGCGTTGTGGCGGCATTCCTGCAAGCTCAAGTAGCATGGAAAGCACATACAACCCGCCAGCACGAACGACACTGCTTGTTACAAGCCCAGTCGCAGCAACGCGACGCCATGCAGAACGACCTGGAGTATGCGACTTTGCTGGTTGAGCGCTTCCGAACGCTCTTAACTGGCCGTTTAGACTCGCTCCCGGATGTTTCGAGTCATGTGATGGCGCTCAAACGTGCAGTGCCAGACCTGCTGCACCACGTCAAGACCATGTCCGTCATCTGGGACAGTGAGCGCCTCGTCAAGATTCTTGCAAAGAGTATCAAGCGCACAAACGTCGATGAGCTCCGAGACCTACAAAATGTCATGTCCACGTACGAAGCGACGAGTGCCAATCTTGAAGACAATTACAACGCAGTCGTACAAGCCTTCCGGCGTTTTGTGCAGGAGTGCCCGGATTTAGATTGCTCCTCGTCGACGACAATGGCGTCCGTCATTCGCGGCAAAATTGGCTGGGACAGTGGCAACAACCATTCCGCAGCGGCGGTGGGACCCACCGCCGGCGACAAAGCTGTGGGTGCACTAACTGCAGTTGCTCGCCTCAACTCTGCGCTGGACGCTTCGACCGGCCTTGGAGAGATTCGACAAGCCATGGAAGCGGTCGTGCGGCTCTTTTTTGAAATTGCCGACCAAGCGACGTTGTTGTCATCGCACGAACGCTCCAACACCAACGCAGACGACTCCAGCGACAGCAGTAGCAGCAGCGATGATGAAGATGATAGCGATAGCAATGACGAGCCCAGCGGCGGCATTCCTGCACCCCTCAAACTCAAACAAGTTCAAGAACGTAATGTGTTTGGCCTCCAAGTGCTCCGTCGCGTCAAGGACAAGCTCGACGGCGAAGCTTCCCACTACACAGTAGAGGAGCACGTGCAATGGCTGATTCAAGAAGCTACAAGTGTCGACAACCTGTGCCAAATGTACGAGGGGTGGATGCCGTGGATTTAAGTCGACATGACGGGTAGTTCGTAATGCCGAGCGGCATCATGCTTGGCCACACGACGTCGTGGCGAGTTCATGGGATGGAAAGACAATGACAGTTTGCAGACGCTCGAAGGTCGATTCAACGTGTGCCCGGCTGAAGCTCCCGCCGGCATGACGGGTTGCGCCATCGGGAGCGCGTCGGGCTAGAACCCCAGCGCCTTGGCGTGCTCCAGTTGATATGTGTTGACATCGGCCCTCTATTGTAACCCAGAACCCGAGTCAGTTCTCTTCTACACAGCATGACGCGTACGTTCAAGACCCGACGGGTCGGTCCCACGGTGCAGCTTTTGTGGATGGAACTGAGGTAGCTCTCGACGCGAGTCATCGTGTCCACTGCGGTGTTCGCAGACGCCACGAGCTCCACAAAAGGAATGAGGACACACGGAAGCATGAACCGAATGCCGAGAAAGTTGGCTGGCCGGAGACTGCCGGCAGCAATCTCGTTCACGTTCAACGAGATGGTCGACGTGCCGATGATCGTTGTCGGTGGTGTCCGCGCTTCCAGATCTCGAATGAGCTTCTTCTTCAATGTCAAGTCTTCAGGAATGGCTTCAATGATTAACTGCGGACCGTGGGCCGCCAGTTCTTCCAACGTATGCACGCCACGGATGTTCTTGAATGCATTGCCGACCAACGTCTGAGGAATGTATCCAAGCCGCCACAACGGCTGCAAGACAGCATAGCTCGCGTGCTGCAGGGCTTCCGGAGTCGTGACTGCTGGGTCGCGATCAAAAAGCAAAATCTTGACATCACGCATCGCCAGGTCGAACGCAATGGCGCTATCGACCACGACAAGTCAAACGCGTGGGGCTACTACGCGTCTCCATGACCTCACTGTACCTTCCAAGCACGCCAGCGCCAACGATCCCAACTGTCGTGATTCCTTGCATCGAGTTCATGCTGGAGCTTGTCGTGGTGTGCAAGAACGCCGACGAAATCTTGATTTCAATAGGCTATTAAGAACGGAATACACACATTGGATTGGTTGTAATTCCTGAATTGGATCCTCTTGTCCCCCGACTGGAGCAGAAGCGATGCCGCGAATTCCTTGCTTCCACCGCACGGGAGCGACGGATGCATGGATACACCTTGTGTAGGAGGGTTCTCGGCGCCACTCCCTGACAAAAGAACTAAAGAATATTGCACAAGGGCTTGAACCTGCACAAGTGGGCGACACTGTTTCGAGGGCGAACGCCACGTTTGGGGAATGAACCATCACGCATGCAGGGGGATCGAGAGGGGCTTCGTGGGGCTGCCCTCAGCCGTCGCCCTTGACCAAGTGATGGCGACCACGGATCGAATTGTCCGAGAATTTCATGGGTGTGTCTGCTGCTTGTCGAGAGCCGGATCCCGGCATTGACAATAGCTAATCACAGGCCGTTCACCGTGCTCCGGCTCTTTCAGTCCGCAATACTCGAGGACATCCGGATGGCGCGAATCAGGTGATTTGGCAGCTATGTTTAGAATCCGTTTTTTTTGTTGTTTCAAACATGGGGGCACCTCCCCAAAATCTTGTGTGCTGCTGCTGTTTGTGAGCGAAGGATGTTGATTTGAGTGTTGACGTATACCACCAAGGCTCGGCCAAGCTCCGTTAGCTACCCTCGCTGCTTGTGCAAGTGAGGCTTAATCTACAGTACTGTCTGTAATTTCAACGAGCGGCAAACTCGTGACTTTAAGGTTAGCTCCCCAAGGCGGAAATGTGTATTAACCATGGCGACTCAAACTATGCTCAGTCGCTGTCGTTTGTTTGGACTGTGAGCAGTTTGAGTTGAGTTTGCCAGTTGAGTCATCGCGGTAATGCGTTTCGTACGTGTTTAAAACGCCAGTTAGATTAGGTGTCCATTATAGGACAGACAAAGCGTAATTTTTTTCTTGGGACACAGATACTTGGTTTCCGTATGGGAGATCGAAATATAATTCGTTTCAACGAGAACTCGGTTTAAATTCCATTTCGAGATGGCTCCCGCAGGCGTTGCCGATGGCGGTGGAACTCCGTCGACACCTACAGCGGCATCGGCGACGCAAGGCAACACCACGCGAGACTCCATCGGTTCAATCATGCACGAGTTTGTGGACTCGTTCCCAATCGACATGGATTCGCGGCAGTCCATCTCGGACCTTGGCAAGATTTTGTTTGCCGAAGGTCAAAAGGACACCAGTGCTCCATCGACGTCATCGGCGCCGTACGTTGAGAGGACACACAGGAAATGTGATGGTGATGGAATGTTCAATAGAAAAACTCCATATCAAATGCCTAAAGAGATCAAGGGCATTCCTCGTCAAAAACAACAAGATGTAATGGGGATCACTGCGTCCGGCCGCGTGGCGCTGCCCCAAGGCAGCGTCCGAAAACTTTTGCAAACCCAAGGTATGTATCGCTATCGTTCGTTTGATAACGTCTGATGCCATCGCAGGCAAAGCCATCCCAATGCGTTGGACAACGGAAGAGGACGAAATGCTGCGGCAAGCGGTGGAAACCCACGGTGAACGTAATTGGAAATCCATTGCAGAGATCGTTCCGGGGCGCAACCACACGCAATGTCTGCAGCGTTGGACCAAAGTTCTTGCTCCAGGACTGATCAAAGGCCACTGGCGTCCTGACGAAGACGACGTGTTGAGGCAGTTGGTTGCAGAGGGGCGTAAAAATTGGGGCCAAGTCGCAGCTCGGATCCCAGGGCGCACGTCCAAGCAATGCCGTGAACGATGGTACAACCACTTAGACCCCAACATCGTTCGAGGGTACGTTTCCGTTATAACTGGCAGAACGAACATTATCCAACAATGCGCTCCAGGGATTACACGGCGGAAGAAGATCAAATCATCATTGAAGCTCAACAGCGCATTGGGAATCGATGGTCCGCTATCGCCGCCATGTTGCCAGGTCGTACCGAAGATGCCGTCAAAATCCGCTGGAAATCGCTTTGCCGGACGAAGTCTGGGTGCGATGGCATACATACATTTCTCACAAGCTAACTACACCATTTCGGGCAGACGAAATCGCAAAGCCCAAGCTGACAAAGATGCGCATGACGCTACAGCGATGGGAAGCGGCACGCCAGGATATCACATGGGTCATCAGGGCTACCCGCGTCCGCTGCAACAGCACCATCATCTCCCTGGAATGGATGACCGGATGCAACCGCCTTCCTTTCAATCGCATGGGCACGTTCCAATGCACCTACAGCCTCATCAGTCCTATCACCCGCACATGGCACCGCCGACACCCCAAAGTGCAAGCGCCGAGTACCAACCGACTGATTTATACAATCAGTCATACCAGCCTGTGCAACATCCCCACCCACAGCTCTCATCGCACCTGCACCAGCAGCAGCCTCAAATGCACCACCAGCACCAGCCGCCTCAAATGCACCACCAGCACCAGCCGCCTCAAATGCACCACCCGCACCAGCCGCCTCAAATGCACCACCCGCAGCAGCACATGACTGGCGGTTCCCCGACGCCCCCAAGCTTCCAGGTGTCGAACTTTAACCCAGCCACAGCGTTTTTGCAAAAAATGAACGGCTCACATCAACAGTTTGCCCCGGCCCAACAACAACAACAACAGCAGCCATCCTCCGAGTACGATTCATACTACAACAACGCCGGGCCTTATGGTCGTCAGAACACGTCAGCGGGGTACCAGCCGACGCCGTACCCACCCCCGCAGCAGCCGCCCCAGCACGACGGTGTCTACCACCAAAATCTCGATCAACATCCGCCACCGGCTTCGTCCATGAAGACCGAACAGAATGTACCGCCGTCAAGCTCTTTTCAAATGCGACCGAACGGCACCGCCACTCCAGCTGCCTGTGGTGGTCCCCCGCCCATGGCGCCATATGCGTCGTCATCACCGCGACACTCGCTCGTGTCCAGCTTTGTGCAGTCCCTCGGCACACCGATGCACACGGGGGATTATACTCGGCCCGCAGCGCCTGCGCTCAACTTTGCCGCATCATTCGCTCAAAGCCAAGCCCCCAAACTCCAGCAACCTCCTTCTGTGGTTCCTATTAACAACATTGCGGCGTCGTTTGCCAACCGAGCCGCTGCGGTATCGGTCCCTTCGGACGCAAACCAAGGCGACCCAAATAACAAGCGTCCTCGATTGCCCGTGAACATGGACGCGGCTCGCGCCGCTGCTGCCCGCCGCATGCGCCAAGGCGACAACAACGCAGATTTCATACCCCAGCCCCCCCTGTCGGACCAAAGCACGACAGGCGCGGCCCCCCTTGGGGAAATCCCCCGCATCTCGGTCTCGGACATCAACCTGAGCGAGCTTGGACCGATCGAAGAAATGTGGAGAGTGTCCAGCGATATGAATCGGCTTTCGCTGTAATAAGATAGACTGCTGAGATGTGTTGCGCTTATGACGTGGCAGCTCCTGCTTTCGAATCCCACCTTTTTTTGTCGACTGGACGATTGGAACAAAAGTACAAGGAAATTTGTTTTTTTCGATGCCACGAGTGTAATTTTTGCTTGACCTTCCCTGTCGAATCCGGATAAATCACCAGACGCCGCGACAAAAGCAAGTCCCAGCAGCCAACATCATGCAGTTACGGAAGAAGGGTGGTGGCAAGATGGAAGCGAACGAAAAAGAAGAGCGAACGTACATGCACAACTCGAGTGGCACTATGGTGTCGCTGTGGCTGAAAGTGAGCTGGAAGAAGCCACTGAGTCTCACGTATGCCCAAGAGTCGTCAGAGAGTCCACACATGGAGAAGACTCTGGGTTGCTTTGACTTGCTCATGATTGGAATTGGCGGGACCGTCGGCAGTGGGGTGTTTGCAACTGCTGGATTGGTACTTCAGCCCACCGCTATGCGTAGCGGCAATCGTATTCTCATCACGCGTAGATTGCCAAGTCATACGCCGGTCCTGCCGCCGTGCTGAGTTGGATCTTGGCGGGGTTTGGTTGCATCTTAAGCGGCGCCTCGTTCATGGAACTCAGTGGCTTGATCCCGTCCGCGGGTAGCACCTACGCGTATGCGTATCACTCGCTTGGAGAAATGCCTGCCATGGTTGCAGGCTGCCTTCTCACACTCGAGTATGGCGTGGCCAGTGCGGGCGGCGCGCGCAGCTGGAGCGACAAGTTCGTCTCTTGGCTAGCTCAAGTGGGCATCGAAGGACCTTCGTGGATGAAGCCTAAGGATAGCTCCGTCGATTTGTACGCCGGCCTGCTCATGGTAATTCGTGACCACGCGTTCCAACCCATTCTGATCGAGAGTGGATGGCTAGTCCGTTTGCGTCGGCATTGTTTTGTGCGGCATGTCCGCTGGCAAGCAGCTCATCAATGTCGTGACAGTCACCAAGATGTCTGTCGTGCTGTTTATCATCGTCGTTGGCCTCACCAAGTTTGATGGGTCGAAAGTGGATCCGTTCCTCGTCCCCGAGCACATCAATGCAGTAGATCAAGTTGTGTTTGGATGGCCTGGCGTGATGCTGGGTGCCAGCGCTAGTTTCTATGGCTACATTGGCTACGGTACGTCATGGAACTTATCAATTTCAAGCTCACGAGCCCCTGCAACAACTAGACGAAGTGTGTTGTCTCGCTGCCGAAGCCAGAAACCCCACGCGAGATATTCCCCGAGCCGTCTTCGGGACGGTCATCGGTGCCGCATTCTTGTCCACGATGGCCACTCTGTCCCTTGTCGGCATGCAAAAGTTTACCGACATCGACGTGGCAGAATCGTACGGCACAGCATTGCGCCACGTACGTTTATTAGCCTTAACCAGTTGGCTAAAGTCTCTTTAATGTGCTGACGTTTGAGGAATACAGGTCGGGTACACCTGGGCGGCGCCAGTCGTCGAAACAGGCGAAGTGCTCACGATGCCCGTGGGGATCTTGATTGGTTTTCTCGCGCAGCCCCGCGTTCAGGTACGTGCGCTGTACATCGTACGATAGAAATTCCTTTTTTTACTTCGTTTCAAGTGGCGCCGCCAATCCGCTTCAGGTGTAGACGAATTCACCAACTCATTCATGCGTCCCTAGTACGCCATGTCAAAGGACGGACTCCTTCCTGCGTGCTTTTCGAAGTTGGATGGCCACGGCAACCCGTTTTATGGTAAGGTTATGCATCAACTGACTGCATGTGCTACACTGACCTTCCGGGCAAAATTGACGATGAAAACAGGCACGCTGATTGCTGGCTCCGTCCTCATCGCGATCGCCGTCTTCGTTCCATTCAAGTACTTGTGGGATTTCATTTCGCTGGGGATCTTGCTTGCATTCAACCTGACCAACACGTGCCTCTTGGCCGTGCGGTATCGTGCGTGCACGTTGTCCCCAACGCCGCTGAATGCCCTACCCAATCCTCCTGCTACCATCATCGCGGTCTTCCTCGTGACGAGCTGGCTGTCGGCGTATCATGTCCAAGAAAGCATGCTAGCGCCACGGGCATCGAGTGACAAGTCATGGTATCGCTGGTACATGCACACGTATGGCGCCGTCGGTGCGGCCGTGTTCACGATTGCGTCTGGTAACTTGTGTTTCTGTGGACTGCAACAAGTGGATGAGCGCGTGGTGGCGACTCTAGGTCTGTGTGTGGCTGTCATGGCAAAAGCAAGCAAAGCGGTGCAGCTTGCGCCAGAAGAAAGTCCTGGTGGGAACGACAAGCCCACGACTCCATCGAATGAAGCGTCGTTGAATGATGAAGTAAAGGTGATGAAGCGTGTACTCGTGATCGTCATGATGGTGGGTCCTAGGACGACGACACGAAGCAATATCCCCGCGCCACACCGTTTCACGCGCCGTGCGTGCCGGTCTTCCCGTGCATGGCGATTTGGTTCAACTGGTTCCTCGCCATTCAAATCCCGTCGCTGATGGTGTTTTTGATGGGACTTTACATCACAGTCGCGTGTGGAGTGTACGGCCTCTATGGCCTTCGCGGCCACCACAGCTTGAGCAGTCGGCACATCCGCCAGTACGACGCTGTTCCCGAAAGTCCATAGAAATCATATCTTTATACCGTCGTCGAGACTTCCCGATGTACGCTTGACTTTTCATGAGCCATGACGAATGGACTCGAAATATCCGATAAGACCATGCACAACGCGCTGCCGCTGCAGGCGCCCCACGCAGGTGGTGTCGCCTGGCGTGAAACACGTCCCAATTCGCCCGCACGGACATTGCCCATGGCGCACTTTGGATGTATTCGAGGTTTCAAACGCAGGAATTTCCTGTCGTTGACAACTTTTCTGTCTGTGGTTGCGCGAACAGCGCCATGGACACTACTCTGCGACACCTTTGCCTTGCGTCCACGTCCTTGCGTGCCACCGACACGACGAAGTAGTTTTCATGGTTCTTTGAGTCGCACAACAACCCAACGTTGGGCTCCCTCGTGGTCTGGTTCAATGGCGGCCCCGTACCGATGGATCAGGCTGTTCACCACGCCATTCCGCTGGATCGTCATTCGCGGCCAACACGGTCGCGACATGTTTTAGCCACAACGATATTGAAATCAGGTTGGTGTCCATCCGTACGCGCCGTGTTTGGTGTTAAATGACGACGTGATGGGGGCATATCTCGAAGGCTTTACGCTTCGTACGTGTGGAGCTTATCGAGCTGCAGGACCGGCTCCTCACATCGCCCTATGGAATGTATTTTTCAATCACACTCCGCAGCGAGCGGCGGGTGTTGCTGCTGTTGAGTCACGTCGGCTTCATTCGAGATTTTGCAATTGAAAGGATTCGGGTTCTGACCTTGGCCTGCGTATTTGTCGAAAGATGCTGCTCGAAAACCTTCGAGATTCGCCGTCGTTGGCCTGTTTTTTGACGATTCTGTTTGGTGAGTCCGAAGTCTCTCAAGTATCATCACAAAATCCACAGGGCGCATGCGATTGCCCCGCTGTGTGCAGTGGCAAAGCCCACACGATGGACGTGCCAATGAAAGTGCATCGTGTTGGGAGGTACGTCAAATTATGCCAGAGCTAGGAAGGAATGGATGAAGAAATGCATTGATGCGGTAGCGCTGCGGTCGACTTTGCCATGATTCACGTCGCTCTCTGTGCAATCTCGCGTGCCTTGTGCTGTAGCTACAGAAGATGTGGGAAACCTCAACGTCGTCGCCTTCCTCCAAGACGTCCGACACGGATTTCATGTGAGGGAATGCCCTCGGTGTCTAGAGGTGGCATTTCTGTCTCGCGACGTTCCACTACAACAGAACCCATGTGATTGTTATAACGAGGCAGGAAGGCAGTACCTCGTCGATGCGGTGAGCCATCGACGCATGACCAGCGCGGATAGCATACTTGAATGGCGTCAACTTGCGCTGCGCCAACATGAAGCGAATGCGTTATTGGTATATGACGTGTTAGTACCTTGTCCTTGATGGTCCAATCAGCTCCGCGACTGAGCAAATACTTGACTGTGGCTTCTTGACCATACCGACAAGCCACGTGCAATGGAGAATACCATCCCTATCTCATCCCATCGAGATCACTCCGCTCTGTGACTGCAGTAGCTCATCTGTACCAACCTACCCATGTGCTTCGAGCGTTGATGTCCGCGCCTCTGTCGAGAAGGAGTTCAATTGTGTCGAGGTTGCCCCCTTCACAAGCTCGATGGAGAGCTGTGACACCTGACTGCAATAGTTCGCAAGGAAGTCCATTGTCAGCACACGAACTCCGCTTTTGTCCAGTCGCCTACCCATCTCACTTTGTGCACAGCTGCAGTTTCCTCGAGTATGTGCTTTACGACCTCGGTGTTTCCTTTCCTGGAGGCAATCCAGATCGCGTCGGGGCAGTCGGCAACCATGGCACGATGCCTGTTCGGCAGTTACCGCAGTTTTCGTTTCACAAAATACCGGATAAGTGGCTGACCACAGCCAATGGCATGTGGTTCCCGGATAAAACCAATTTTGCCCTCGACGGAAGATGGGCGACAAGGAGAAGCGGCAAGTGATCAAGCTGCACAAGCAGTTCCTGGAAGAGGTAGGTGAACTCATGAACAATGACATGATGGCATGACTTCTAGCATTTCGGTAGATTGATGCATGCAATGTTCTCGAGAGGCAGGGACTTCAGGGGTTCTCGTCATTGGTGAATATCGCGCAAAGATTGCCACTCGTAATGAGCGAGAAAGAGTCGAAATATGGCGTGCTGGATGGCATGAACAGCATTCGCGTCTTCTTAAAGAAGCGCCACTTTGAGTCGTTGGAGAAAACAAGCACGTACATCGCCCAAGTAATGTGAGTGCCGTTCGATGTGGCAGGGGTAGTAGTACTCATCGGCCAAGGTGCAATGTGTAGACAAGGTTTCTTTGATCGCGTTGAGAATATGCAGCGAGCTATGAGTACCTGCGCAGACGTGCTAGATCGAATGGTAAACCTGTTTTCCATGAGGAGAATTGTTAATCCATTGTAGCCCATCCAAGACCAGCATGTGTTTGTAGTCGAGTTGATGGAGTGGATGGAAAACGTGCTGGCGATGTACGAGAGAGAATATCCTTTTGACGAGCTGCTGCTTGTCAGCTATATATCTGCCCCAAATGTCGTAGTCTCGTTGGTTCCTTCACTACCAGTAGTACAGCAGGGCGAAAAAAGATCTTGGGTCAGTGCCTCGAATACTGGAATCTACCCGACCTCCAAACAAGGCACGCGCAGTGGATGTCATCGAGTGTTCACGGGTGTATCAAGGCAGAATACGGTACAACCAACTGCATCGAGATTGATCTGCACGCTTCACCTCGTCTGGCTTTAGTGTCCATGGTGGTCGAAGCATTTGCGTCGCCAATACCAGCCTAGTAAGGGAGATCGTCGAGAATGGAGCGTTCGCACCATGGCCAAGATCGACGAGCTTTCAGCAGCCACACGTTAACACGTTTTTCATTAATGCAAATCTAATGCGTATCTAGCTTCTGGTTGCAATGGATGGGTCAGAGAATGAGCGCAGCCAAATCATGTCGTCGTGCCCTATTCGAACGTCGTCATGCCCCACATGGGCGGCTTTCAAAATGACATACCCAAGCAAGCCTGCGGGAGCCAAGTTTTGCAGTTCCGTGAGCGTCGTTCGAGCAAGGGGCGTCGCGTGCAACGTGTGGCGCCCGGCCTCATGGACGCGGACAAGGACGTAGTCTCCCTTTTGCAACGACACTGTCGGTCCCATCGAATTGTTGGACGCAGCGTCAAAGTCCAGCGTGGCAGGATTCCACACCATCGAGGCTTCCGGGGCCACCGGGACGTCTATCCATCTCCCAGTCAGTGCGCAAAATCATCGGTTGCCCAAAAACAGAGCATCAAAACTCGTCCAAACAAAAGAGAGATATTGAACATCTAAAGCTGGAGAACGCGCAAGAATGGGCAACTCGCCTGGAAAGACACATCGCTTGCTCGTGTCGGTCAATCCCGTGAGCTTCAACTCTGAGCGACGGCTGGGACCTTGCACCAGCACAACGTGGAGCCGGCCTTCGTCTTCGGCTTTGTTTTTTGCAGTGACGACTGTGTTGTACGTGTCAATCACTTCTGCCAACCGTCGCAGCTTTGTCGCTTCCTCCTATCACGATGATGAAAACCCTCGATGATATCAAAAATTATTGCGACTGAAGGACATACCACGTTGTCTTCCATGCGATAAGCAGCGTGGGTCTTGGCGCGCATCGAGTAAGCAAACATGAACGCATGATCAAACGCCACGTGGCGCATGAGGGTCAACTACTCGAAACGTCGGCGACATCCAGCCGCAGTTTGGACCCATACCGTGGCTTGGTGTTCTTCTTCAGTTTCGTTACAGAACCCAGCAATGAAATCCGAGCTGAGTGCAATCCCAGGGATGATCGATCTACCACCAGAGCAACGCCGCATAATTTGATCGCCCAAAGCCCAACAAATGCATGTACGACGTACCGCATGTTGTCCACCAGATTCAAGTACGCATCACGGGTGTGTCCTCGGCGCATCCGGGCCAACACCTACGGTGGAATTGGTCGAAATGATCTTGCGAACCCTCTACAACGTACGTCCGAGTGGCCGTGCTGCACGGGCATGTGAATCGATTTGCAAATGTTGGCGCGCTCGTTGACAAGCTGGAGGACGCTGTCGGGAAAGTCCTTGGGGTGCGGGGATGTAAATCGAATGCGAATTTCAGGATCGACGGCCGACACACGGTCCAACAAATCGACAAAGCGATAGCCCTACAAAATGCAATTCAACACAATGACCTAAACAAGGATGTCTCGCCGAGGACACTGACGATGACAGGCTTACCAATGCGTCGCGCGCCTTGAACATGTTGTTAAAGCCTGCAGCAGGCACATACGCCCGACCTTCTTCTTGCGCGCCTAACAGACAAAACAACGCAACTGTGGTCATGCAACATATTCTTCTACAGGCAGAAAGCCTGTCTTCGTTGGTTGAATCTCACCTTCGGTGCGCTTGTCATGGTACGAGTTGACATTTTGCCCAAGGAGCATCACTTCCTTCACCCCTTGGTCTCGCAATGCCTTGACGTTGTCTACAATCGAATGCAAATCCCGCGAACTACCACACCTGCCATCAACACCGACTATGTCCAACCATTTCAGAGTACCGTTCTCGGCCGCGGGTAAAAGGGACAATGCAGTACGAGCACATGTTGTTGCATCCACGCATGATCGACACGAAGGCAGCAGGGTTCGAGTCGTCCGAGCGGACAGGAGCAATGTCGGCGTAAGTTTCGTCGAGCGAGAGCTAAGAGGAACGTTGTCAGAAGAAAGTGTACGGTACGTGCTGGCGTGTACGGCGGATTTGTGCAAACGACTGGGGTAACATTGAATATGCACCATTGGCCGTTTGTCAACAAATCTTACCTTTGGCAC
>NW_008580152.1:1347090-1349885 GCF_000520115.1 Aphanomyces invadans
ACGTCCATTCCGAGATGCCGGCGAGCCGCGACGCCCCCGCCATCGGGCTCCAGCTGTGGCTCAACTTGCCTGCTCGGTTGAAGATGACCGACCCCAAGTACATCGACCAATCACATCATTGTCGGATGAAAATGTCGGATTTCCAAAGTTATCCATACATAAGATTCACTGGATGGTCACCCGCTTCCAGAACATTTGTCGATGAGCCCTTTCCCACATTATCGAGGCCAGCGCTTCGCTCGATCCCATGTTTTGGTCACCCAACGGTGCGATACATTATTGGTGGCCAAACTGCCGTCGGCAGTTGAAGCGGTAGCCCGCCGTCCATTATCGAGTGGGGGTTCAGTTCTGGATTTTCCATGTTTCGCCGAGCTCTGCATTCGACCGCTCGGACCTTGGCATCACGACGTGAGATGTGGAACCTCTTGCGCCCGTCCAACTGGCATCCCGCGGCGGCGTTGGAGCAATCGCTCCTGGAGGGGGACAAGCTGGAGCGCGCGATGCTCAACTCGCTCAAATTGGTGCCGTGGGGATGGAACATGGAGCAGTTGGCGAAGGAAGAGCGAGAATTTTTTCAAGACATTCCAGACGACTACAAGGGCAAAGAGCAAAACAGCAAGACGACCACGCTTCCGTACGCCAACTACTCGTACAGCAGCGCATATCTCGTCGACAATGATGTACGTGGCCTCGTTGGGACGGTCGTTCAGCGTGTTTTGACAGGGACGCCGGGTGGAGAGCGTCCGCCGGCGATATGAAGATTCGACGGGCAAGTTGAAAGCCATGCACGCCCGCGATGTGAATGGACGCAAGATGCTCGCCAAGTGGAACCGCGACCAGTACAGCGATAAAGGCACGCACGAAGTGAAGTGTTCGGAGGGTATGCAGAGTCAATTCCGCGAGATGTGAAAACAAACTTGTGCGCAGGGACTCCAGAGGAATTTGAAGAACTGTGGAAGAAGACGCCATTTGCCGACGAAGAAAAACCCATAGAGTTGGGCGAGCCAGACACCCTCAAGCAAAACAAACCGATGGACACGGAACAAGCCCTGCCGCTGCATGCATCTCCCATCGAGTCTGCCACTGCCTGAGAGACTCCCCAATCGATCATGTAGTGCCAGAACATTATTGAAAGACATCCACTTCGTCAGCTTTCCACGACGTTTGTCGTTGGGGACACGACCATGTCACCCATGTTTGATGCCTAAAACAAACTCGAAGAAGCTTTGCATCTTGACAAACGCGACAGAAACCATCGGGTCGAAGTTAGGACGAGATGATTTTAGTTTGGTCGGGGGCCTTCGGAGTTGGAACATGCATGAGAGCCATGTAGTTTACGGAGCGCGTCCAGAACTCTCTTGCATTTGCTTGCCATCCATGGTCGAACGGGTTCGCCATGGCCACTGCGCTTGAGGTGTCGGGGGTCGTGTTTAAATAGGCATACCTTTTCCAGTTGATCGATTCGTTGACGGTGATATTACGAGCCTAATTTTATCGTTAAACGGCGTATGAATGACGGGCTGACAGACGTACGATGCCGTTGAGTTGATCCGTCAACAGCTTGGCGACGAACATGCAGCTGACGACGGTCCAGAAGATGATGGTGACTTCAGGCAGGGAGTCGCGCAAGTGCACTTCAAGATACGTGTGTTTCGACGACAGATCTAGCCACGAATCGAGTATAACACGTATTCGGTTGGGTTTGCTTTGCGTACAGAGGGAGAAGAGAGCGAGGTAGAGCCCCAACACGACCAAATGGACGATCAAAAATGCGACAAACAAGCGGTGGTTCTGAAAGCCGACACAATTGTTGATCCAAACGCAGTGGTGGTCCATGCGAGCGACGCACACACCACACGATGCACAGTGCTTGGACCGAATCGGTTTTGCCACCTACGAATCGACACATCCAGTCAAGCGAAATGTGAGAGTGCGACAGCGGTGTGGTTACCACGCATGTCGTGCAATGCGACTGGTCTAGCGGTGGGTATCCGTTGGCAGCTTGGGTCAGCAACGCCGGGAGATCCTTGTCCGCGGTTGCAACTTGGCCGGGTTCTCCCGTGATCAACACCATCCACACGACGACGCAGATCAATTCGGTGCCTGCCAACACTCCCAACACAGCCACATGGTCCATCCAAAACTTGGCGGCACCTTCCACTCCTACGCGCACATGATTGCCACAAGCGGACGGGGGTCGCAAGTGGTGTACCCATGTCGACGTAGACGCGGTACCCTAAACAGATTGTAAACCCGACGAGCCAGCCGAGCCAGAGCCCAATCGCGACTTCAGGCTGCCCCTTGACCCATCGCCACACTCGCACATGCGGACGTTCTGGTCTGTTATGTTGCCGTTGCCGATTCTGTTCCACCTGGTGCTCGTGGATTTCTATCCCCATGTGCATCAAGGTGCTGGATCGAATGGGATTTTGCGTACCAAACACAGACCCGCGGGTTTGCCGCACGATTGTCAGTGCCACGTTCGCAGGGAAGGTCACTTTGGGTTTGTTGGTGTTCGAATGCTTGTGGCTGGTGTTCGTCATGCTTCTCATGGACAGGAACATCGCGACGAGAAGCCCTGGAATGAACAAAAACCTAACATGCCGACGCATTCAGCTGAGGGGTACAGTGACAGACTCACCAAGGCGCGAAGTAGCTCAGGCTCAACCACCCGATCCAAAGACATGCGTACAGCGCCATTACGTGCTGGCGTGTACGGCGGATTTGTGCAAACGACTGGGGTAACATTGAATATGCACCATTGGCCGTTTGTCAACAAATCTTACCTTTGGCAC
>NW_008580152.1:1349985-1351509 GCF_000520115.1 Aphanomyces invadans
GCAGGGTTCGAGTCGTCCGAGCGGACAGGAGCAATGTCGGCGTAAGTTTCGTCGAGCGAGAGCTAAGAGGAACGTTGTCAGAAGAAAGTGTACGGGAATACACTACAAAAGAATGGACTCACCTGGACGTTCACGGCAGTGTCTTGAGCACCCTGAGTGAGAATCCCAATCAAGTTCGGCAAGTCACGGTACGCGTCGGGGCCGACGACCAGGTCCACCATCTTGTCGGACTCGAGCAGCTTGGTCTTCAAGCGCTCAGCCATGCATCCCAACACACCGACGGTTTGAGTTGGTGTGCCCTTCTTTTGCTTGCGCGCCTTGACCTTGTTCTGCTTGAATACCTCGAGGCGTCGCCAGATCTTCGCTTCAGCATTCTCGCGAATCGCACAAGTGTTCAAGAGCACAACGTCCGCGTCTTCACTGGACGGCTTATCGATATACCTGTCGTTTGGCATCATGGAGTACGTCAACAGCTCAAATGGGGTCGCTTGACGTGGTTTGCGTACCCGTGCTTGAGCAGGATGGCGCGAACGATCTCTGAATCGGACGAGTTCATTTGACATCCATATGTCTCAATGTGAAAAGATTTGGGAGGCGCCACGGGTTCCATGTCCGCCAGTTCCGTGACACGCGATGGCATATTCATCGTACTTTCTTCGTCTTGGACAGGAGAGGCCGTGTCGTCCTTGGACTTGCGAATGAATTCCGCCAAGCCAGGGCCAGAGAAGGTAGTCTTGGTAACAATGCTCTCGCTCGAGAATTGTGCCGCTGATGCACATCTTCGCATCGTGGCGGCGGTAGAGTGGCGGGACAATCGCAGCAGCATCCTCTGGATTTGTCCGCCAAATGAATCGTTCAATTCCAACGCCAGCACAAGCCAATCAAACGCGTTTCCCTTATCCGTACGATTCAGGTATATCCGGAATAGCTTGGAGCATATTAATTGGAATAAAATGATAATTGGTCAGCTCGTATATGCTCTATTTTTTTATTGGTCCGTTGATCGAGGAAATCTTTTTCATCCGCCTTCACCTCACTCCGTTGGCCAGGCCAGCAGCTTGACTCCGACGCCACCGGCAAGTTCAAATGAGTTGCTCGCTCGGCGGTGCTGCGATATGCATCAGGCACTTCGCACAAGAGACAACGTCAAGGCACCGTCGGGGCCTCGGGGTATTGCACCATATCGAGCCTGATGAATACACACGAATCTCAGACCGTCGCAATTAGCTCGAGTCTCGTTGGAGGCATGAGGTGAAACAGATTCCTTCTGTAAGCATCACTTGCTCGTCTAAACGAGCGAGGAGAGCGGGGGCACGTAAACACTCCTTCGTAGGGACGCGTTTGGGACTTTCAATGTCAACATGTAGGTGGCATACGACATGTATCCGACAAATTTCTGGAAGGGTATTGGAGAACCGACATGCCATTGTGATATGATTGGACGAAATGTATTTGAACCGTTTTGATTGGGCGATCAATTTGTCGTTTGGCAACATAACAATTTACATAGAACATATCATGAAT
>NW_008580152.1:1356180-1378028 GCF_000520115.1 Aphanomyces invadans
TACGTGCTGGCGTGTACGGCGGATTTGTGCAAACGACTGGGGTAACATTGAATATGCACCATTGGCCGTTTGTCAACAAATCTTACCTTTGGCACTGGATGGGCTACATGTGCAGGTGCATCCAGGAGCATGTTTACAATTGTGTGGCGGCGGAGATTGTTCGCCGTGGACAGCGCCGTCAAGCCACGGTCGTCGGAGGCGTCGGTCTTGGCGCCGTACGACATCAGCTTCTCAATGAGACCTTTATCGGCGTCGAGGATTGCGTGGTGCAGAGCAGTTCGACCCTAGTTGTCAGGATGCATCAGGTTGTCCAGGATAGGACGTGAAATAATACCTCGATGTCAGGGATGTTGGGGTTGTGGCCACGACGTAGAATATAATCGATCATTTCCTGCTTCCCTGATGCATGCGCACGGTGACAATCGTCACTAAGTGCCGTGAGCCGTGACACATACCGCCGTCACACGCCCACTGCAAAATATCTCGCTTCATAGCGCACTGCCCACCAGGAACACAACCTTCAATGTTTAGAGTCGTTTGCGCTTCGAGCAAGTAGTGCAGCATCCATATCTGCCCTTCACGAGCTGCGTGGTGGGCCGCTGTGTTTCCGTTTGCATCCTGATGCATGACGTTGCATCCCAAGTCGACGAGCACTTTCACCGACAATACATTCCCAACATGGGCCGCGCGGATCAACGGCGTCTCGCCGCTCTTGTTGGGCCCGTCCATGATAGTCGTGGCATTTGGACTCGCCAGGACAGCCTGCTGGGCGAAAAAATGCAGAATTTCGACGTTACCACCTGCTGCGGCGTAGTGGATCACAGAGTTGTTGTTGTCATCGGGGGTGAATGGGCTCATTTGCTGGGCAGCTATCATGCCCCATAACAGCACCACGAGTGGGAAGTTTCCTTTCAGCGCGGCATCGTAGATGGTGCTGCCTTGGTACACGATGTGATCCATCGATCGGTTTATATCCTGTCTTTTGAGGGGCAAATGTTCCAAGCGATATTCTACTGGAATGCATTAAAAATGTGCACTTAATAAATGAATCGACTGATTTTTAGTTCATGCTTGCAACCCAGCGACATCGACGAGGAATCGTTGTTCCAATCGCGTCTCCGTGTCGACGAGGAGATGCGGCGACGCTGTTCCGTCGCATTCCCTTACCTGCATGCATCGCACTCACACTTGATTACGCCGTCTCTCTACATCTCGCCTCGTTTTCACCGAATCGAGTAACAAGAGATCGTTTTCCACTGAACTGAGCTCATTCCGCATGAGACCCGGGTGGCACGGCCGTCCTTCAGCACAGTCGACCAATCTTCCGTTCCCAGCTTACTGCTCGAAGTCCTCTTGCATGAGCAAACCTACGTTGGCTCGCGACCCTCCACACCGGGCTCGTGTTGGCGAATTGTCCTGGGTGTGCGCAGACTGAGCCAGCATTTGCACCAATCAGTGCTTCGTATTCTCAAAAATCGAACCTTTTGTAGCCAATCCAAACGCTCGAGATCCAGCGCACGAGGCGAAATTCACCGCAAAAATCGGTGTAATTCCTTCAAAAAGTACAATTGCCGAGTGAATTATGCTATTGTGGGGCACATTTTGGCACAGAATACTTGAATACGGTAATTCAGCTGCAGGTGGCCCGTCGTGAGAAGCCGAGCAGTCGGAGAGCCACATTTGGCGAAGCTCCCCAGAAAGGACAGAGCGCGACCGCAGGATGATCAAGCGACAAGCGTCCAAGTTCTTGCGGACGCCGAGCATGGAGGAGGAAGGAGGTGCTGATGAAGCCACTCGGCTTCTCGAATCCGCCCAAACCACCCCGACTGTAGTGTCCGTGGAAAGTGGGGCCGTGGGAGCCGCGTCCACAACGACCCACGTCTCATTTGTCCATGCCGTCCGCAACATCTTGTTCGGATCGTATGTGAACTTGTTTCTGGTATTTGCGCCTTTTGCAGTGTGGTCGTACCTTGCGGAATGGGGCGACATTCCCGTGTTCGTGTTCAACTTTCTCACGATGCTCCCCCTCGCGAGCATGTTGGGAGATGCCACGGAGGCTCTAGCATTCCATGCAGGCGATACGATTGGCGGGCTCGTGAATGCCACGTTTGGCAACGCTGTCGAAGTTATCATTGCTATCTTTGCCCTCAAGAAAGGCGAAGTCGCGCTCGTCCAAAGTTCGCTAATCGGATCCATGCTGTCCAACATGCTTCTCGTTCTTGGGTCTTGTTTCATCGCTGGCCACGTCGGTGGCGCGAGTGAGTCCGTCTTCAATGCTCAAAGCGCGTCCGTCAACATGTCGCTCCTCTTCTTGTCCAGTTTTGCCATGTTGGTGCCGTCCTATTACCAGTACAGCAAGCCCTCGATCGACCTCCCTCTTCTGAACAACGACGACGCGGTCCTGGGGCTGTCACACATTTCTGCATTGTTTCTCATTCTCATGTATATTCTGCTCATGGTATACCAACTCGTGACCCACCGTGCCATCCTTGCAGAGAAGGACGAGGACGAAGAAGAGCCCGAGCTTTCGTTCCAAGGATCGTTGGTTGTGCTGCTCGTCATGACGTTACTCGTGTCGCTGTTCTCCGAGTTTCTCGTTTCGTCTGTCGACGGGTTCACTGTCAGTGCTGACATCCCCAAGCCATTTGTCGGGATCATTTTGCTGCCGATTGTCGGCAACGCTGTCGAACACATTACCGCGATCAAGGTCGCGTTGAAGAATAACATGGAGCTCGCGATGGGTGTCGCCGTCGGCAGCGCGACTCAAATTGCCGTATTTGTCGTGCCTGTGTGTGTCATTGCGGGGTGGCTCATGGGCCAACCCATGACGTTGGCGTTCAATGCGTTCGAAGCAATGACGTATGTCGTGTCCAGTGTAATTGTGTACGTGGTCGTAGCTGATGGAAAGAGCAATTGGCTCGAAGGCGCCATGTTGATCGTGCTGTACTGTCTTGTTGGTGTTGCCTTGCTCGAGATCTCCATCTAAATTGCCCGTGCATCCCATCGAGGGGTTCAAACACCGTGTGCCGTAGTCCCTGCCAAGCTAATTCTCATGGATTGTACATAATTCACCTACTCGATTTGCATACACCGCTCTGGCGTATGCATTTCTTCGACATAGTCGCTTGCTTTTTCGGTCGTGATGGCGAGTTCAGGCGATCCAGCACTGCGCTGAAAAGTCCATTTAAAGAACGAACTTAAAGTTGCCTCTGCAGAGAATCAGTTGACTCAAAACTGCGAGCGGAGCCCGCCCTTGCTCTTGCCAATGTGGACGGGCAGCTTCTTCGTCGTTGCTGTACTCGATGGAGTCGGCCGCCGAAACAAGATGCGACCGTTGGCGTCCGTTGCGGCCGGTTGTTGTGCAGTCGGGGGCGGGGCTTTCGGCAACCCGATATCCCCCGAACTTCCAGACACAACTGCACTGACGTCTTTGCAGTAATAGTATTCTGGCGCCGCGGCCACCAACCACCTCGGGTCAATGCTACAATAGCCCCCTTTTCTTAGCCACACGAAACGCAGCGAAATTGAGGAGTACCTTGATATCTCACGCACGTACTCCTTGTCTGTAAGAACACTTTGATGGTACACAATCCACTCGGGCGACCGAATGAACGAGTTCAGGACGGACGTCGGGTGCACATGCACGATGCGCCCGTCCTTGATAGTTCTACAGGTGATACGTCGCGTAGGAAGGAGTCTGCACACGGGCGACAACGATACCTGTAAGTACTGCTTCCATGCAACTTGGCCGCGTTGGCGAAGAAGCCCGCAACAAGACACTGGAGTACCGGTTGCTTGTCGTCGCCGCAGCTATGAATCGCATTGTCGGCGGTAGCAAAACGTTTGACATAGCTACAACCCATTTGCAAGATCTGTGCGGATGGCCAGGAATGAGGCTCACCGATGCAGCTGCTTTCGAATTTCCGTCGCCCGCATCAAGATACGGTGATTCAAACAGTGTTCGTCGCACCACGACCGGCTGCAGTCATTCTCCAAAAACTCGTTGTATATGTGCAAATACGTGATATGGTCGCCCTGCCAAGCCCCAGCTCAGGATAAGCCATGTCCAAGCGTGGCACGCCTGGAAGATGAAACCCACGAAACAGGACTTACCTGTTGATGGGCAAATTCTGCAACTGCTTCTTTCAGCTACGAAAAACAACAAAGCCCAATCCAGTTTAATGTCTTCCTCAGGAAATTACGACCACATCATACCTTGAGCTGGCGCTCTTTCGACGCCCGAGGATGGATGAAGATGTCATCCACGCTCACCATGCTGGCAATGGTCAGCGCTTCTTCCGTGCAGCTACATAGGCATACCCGCGACATCGATCCAATGAACAGTCCATCGCTCTGCAATAGAATGTCCCCCTCGTACCCGAAATCAAACGAAGCGAGCAGCATCTTGGACAGGCACGGATCAACGGGGAACTCGGCCATGTGCGCCCCCAATGGCTCAACCAAGACGCAGTCCTTGGAAATCGCTCCCAGTGAGTACCTACATGACTCAGAATTGTCAAGTTTGCGCACGTGAGAGATAGGCACACACAGAATTTCCAGTGCGCGAACCAAAGCTTCCGGTGTCGGCGGCGACAAAAAGTCAAAGTGTACGATATCCTGTATCCCCATGCTGAGCAAATGCAGCACAATTGGCGCCAAGTTGGTTCGCTGGATCTGCGGGATCGTGTGCTTGGGAAACGTCTTGCGGTACGTGGCTTCAGTGACCAGACGAAAGCATTTGCCTGTCGTGAAAACATTAGCGCGAGAGCGATTGACAAGTGACACCTGGCCGCATGCGCCCTGCTCGTCCCGCTCGTTGCTTTGCCGCCGCTTTGGATTCGACGGTTGTCACAAGGGCTTCGATGCCCGTCAACGGGTTGTAGAATGGTAGTTTGACAAAGCAGCTGTCCACAACGTACACAACACCTGGAATCGTCACGGACGTCTCGGCAATTGTCGTTGCCACAATCACCTGGTCACGACTCCAACGTAACACTACTGCAAGGATGGTACACGATGCAAGGGTTACCTTGCGGACATGCGGCGGCGTCGGATCAAACACAGCTTGCTGGACATGCACTGGCAACGAGCCGTAGAACGCCAGGGGCAGTAGCGTGCGACTCGCTGATTGACTCAGTCGGTGGACGACGTGGTCGATCTCTTCTTGGCCAGGCAAGAACACCAAGATGTCGCCCTGGAGAAATAGTATCACCTTGGCTACCTCTTTCTGGTCGCACCTGTGCTTCGCGCTCATGGATGGCCAGCACCGTGTCGATGGTTTTCTGTTCAAAGTTGGCCGCGGGCTCCTTTAAGTACAATACGTCGACGGGATATTGGCGACCCTAAAAGACTTGTTGCGAATGGTGGCAGGGGGCGGAACTTACCTGAACTGCGATGGACACGACAGGTTTAATCACTCCACCTTCGTGCTTGATCGATGAGAAGAAGCGCTCGAAGGCCTCCACATGGAGCGTAGCCGACGCCACGATCTGGAAGAGCGTCACGACGGAGGCCACGAAGTGTAATTGTACCACTCGCAAGTCAAGGCGCTTTTTCATGATCTTTTTTATCAACCCAAGCAAAATGTCCGTTTCCAAGTTGCGTTCGTGGGCTTCGTCCTAAAGCAGGATGAATAAAGCTGAACAAACTATCTAGGATGTCAAGGAGTACCAGCATGATGACGTTGTAATGGGACAGCAATGGATCGAGCATGGTTTCCCGCACGAGCATTCCGTCCGTGAGGAACTTGATGCCAGTGCGCTCGGGATCCCATTTCTCTTCAAAGCGCACGGCATACCCAACCTATTCAAGGTATTGATGTTGGAGTCATTCGAACACCGAGAGGGGAGAGAACGTTTGAGCGAACTATACCTCGCCACCAAGTCGAACGCCCATTTCAGAGGCCACGCGCTCTGCCACCGTGATGGCAGCAATTCGTCGAGGTTGTGTCACTGCAATCTTGCCAAACTTGGCGCGGTACAAATACTGAGGTGTTTGCGTGGTCTTGCCGCTCCCAGTCTCTCCAGCCAAGATCACGACCGACGATGTTTCCACTGCATACAAGATCTCCTTTTCACGAGCTTCGATGGGCAAGCTCGACACCGAAACTACTGGAGGTAATTGCTCTTCTCCACGGTCAGACATCTGAGCTTTCTTCACACCAGGCACCCACATGCCTCCCGTCGATTGCCGGTGCATTGGTGATGATGATGACCTGAAAATATGAATATATTTTCACAATTTAAAAAATACATCGAAAACGCAAGTGTTGAAACTGGTCGAAGGCTGACATGACGGACGCAGCGACTCTTGGAGACAGCAGCAACATTTACCATGAGAAGCAGTTCCTCATGCGCTGCGGGCTTCATTCGGTCAACAATATGCTGCAGCGTATGACGTGTCCTAGTTGATTGTGTCGACACAGACTCGAGTCCGCTGTCGTAGGGAGGGCATTCAGTGCCAACGAATTCGACGCCATAGCAGAAACACTCGCACAGACGACTGATTCAACGTGGGGATTCAGCCCCTACCGAGCTGTACTGGGAATCGGTAACTTCGGGGTGGACGTGTTAACCACGGCACTGCTTCGCTATGGTCCGTCGGCATCACTGCTTTCCTGTTGTCGTCAAGCCAGCTGCCACAACAAAATGTTGCTTTAGGGCACCGAACGACCTACTTTGACCGACGCAAGTCTCTCGACTCCATCGACTTGTCATCTGTGAAAGGTCTGCTGTGCAACATTTCTTCGAGCCGCATGCTGGGCCTTTGGCAAACCCGACATTGGTTTACCATCCGTCAGGTTCGTGCACCTCGCTCTCATGCCGTTTTCACCTCAGCCATGTGGACAGATCGATCGTGTGTATTACAACCTCGACTCCAAGCTGCCAGCTCCTGTGGTACGAGTGGCTCAGACGCCGAATTCACGCACCCCTGTCGTAGCCATTTGCAGACGCCGCTGCAGTCCTCCACTTCCTCCAGTCACTCCCTCCATCAGACACGACAATTCTGCTCGTTGCCGAGACGTCTCCCCAAGAGTCGTCTAAAATGATACAACACAGCGAAAATCTATACAATGCGTGACAGGTCTACTATTCCAGACTTAAAGAATGCGGTTCCCCAGAGCCGACCCGATGAGCAGCAGCGCCATGTCGACCGTGATCGCCGCGCCTTTGCCCGGCGCCAACGACGGGTTCACTTCCACCATATCCAAACCGACAAGCTACGCGTTGCATGAGCCGCAACCGTCGAAGAAGACAGAACGTATTTACCATGTTGGATTCCGCAGCTGCTTCCGCCACGTAGTTCGCTTCACGCCACGTGAGCCCTCCGCGCACTAGACAAAAATTGAAAGTTCACACCACGGGTTTTCCAACGTTTGCGTTCGATAAGGTACCTCGTGTGCCTGTGGACGGGGCATCGACGGGATCCACGGCATCGATATCGTAGCTCATGTGGAGGGGTCGCAACTGCTTGCCGCACAAATGGTCCAAGGCCATTTCCATCGTCTTGCCAATGCCGTACTTGTCGACGGCTTGCATGCAAAACGCTTTGATACCCAGCTCCTTAATGATGCGTCGTTCGCCTAGAGTTCCATGAGCACGACACTCGTGAAGTTTAATGCTATCTGGGTACGCACCGCTGTCGACGTCGCGCAGCCCAATGTATACCAGTTGCTCAGGCTTCATGATAGGGCCATCCACGAGCCATTCAAACCCAGGCACGCGCGCCGGGTCGACAAGGCCTTGGATGAGAAACGAGATTGGCATCCCGTGCATGTTACCGCTCTCGGTCGTTTGCGGCGTGTTGATGTCAGCATGCGCATCGACCCAGATAATGCCGGCATCAGGGTGCACTCGGAGCAAACCAGCCAACGAGCCCGTCCCGATCGTGTGGTCGCCACCAAGCACCAGGCAAAATTTGCCCTCGGAAGCCTTCTTTTCGACGGCATCAGCGATTTGCTTCAAACCGTTGCCGACTAAAGTACCAATCATAAATCATCATGTACACCGAAGGCTTCCATACCCGCGAACGAGCGCTTGGCGCGACCGTATTTGGGGTCAATTTGAGGGTCCCCGGCCGACGGCGCGCGGAAGTTAAGATTCCCTGCATGCAACGCCGTGAGGTTATCGTGTGTCAGAATGATCCATCGTCATACCAGTTTCTTCGCAGCACCAGCCCAAATCCGTGATCAAGCTGTGCAAGCCGCCGTTGCGGAGCAAATCCGGACCAAAGTCCGTGCCGAGAAGCGGTTGTCCATCTACATGAACCCAACGGTTTAGCATGGGTGAGCTCGATCAAGCGTACGAGTCATAGGTGCGCCGATCACAGCGACAGTTTGCGGTGTCGACAAGATAGGATTCGCGTGATCTCCAGGGTGATTGTGGTTGCGGATCTCATCCCACAGTAGGCCGCGGGAGTTGTGGACGCTGCGGCAGTTCAACGCAGCCTTGGCGCGGGGAAGGGCGGTTCGGAAGAGAGACATGCCGACGGGTGGAACCAAGTGTGGGTGTCGTCGAGCGGTCGATTCTGGAAATGCCCTCGATTGGCATCCATGGGCAACGATGAGACTTTCATCAGCCAATCAGAACCCGCGTCTGGTTGCGTCCGCTGAAGTCGCAGGCACCGATTGTTCTGGTTGGATAAAATAATGTCTTTTCCACCAATCAATTGAGTGTATTACTTGAGACACTTCCAGAATACGTCAATTGTGATTGGCCTTCTTGGACTACAACGTGGTTTGATTGGTTAAAAACGTAATGTTATATTGGGATTTCCAAGATGACCCGAAGATGGTGCAAGCTCCCGACGGCGGCATGGGCATGGGCGCTGTGCGCGGGAGTAGGATGCGTGGTGGCGATCCCACAAGACACATGCTCGCCGTTTAATGCGGGAAATAACTTTGCGGACAGAGTAGTCGAACGCAGTATGTCGGCTTTGGTTTTTCAACCACTGACTCTGTCATGCGTAGCTACCTGCCTCGACTACTTGGGGCCGGATCTAGTCGATGCAATTGTCTCGCATGAGTATGCATGGGCCCAAGAGGAAGACTTGAATGTAACCCAATGACGTGTGGTTTAGACTGGACTACGACCGAAAGCTCCCGCTGTCGTTGGTACTCTTTGGCAATTCGTCCGAGGTGGGTCTGGTCAACCAAAAGAATGACGATATGTTCTCATGTGTGGTGGTCATAGACGCTTCGACACTCGTCCAACGTCCTTGCTGCAACGTACTTTGATCACGCGTCAACAGCGACAGATCGACTTGTTCACCTTGACATCCACGAGGTGCTGCACATAGGCGCCTGAATCGTTAGCTGAATCACCCATGACCCGCGAAATTGGTTCTCCACAGTTGATTCAGTCGAAGGAGTCCAAGAAGGACGTCCACGCAGCCATCCATTTAACCCTTGCCAACCTCATCAAGCGATGCCCTCGACGCAACATGCTCGTACTCCAGAACATCCACCTAATTCCGTGCGTCACACCTAGTCCAGCAGCGGTTCACGCCATTCGTAGGCAAGCATGGCTCCCAGTACTGGATGTGTTCTTGCAACCACTCAGCGGCAGAATTCCTTCTTTGAACGGCAAGGGACACAGCGACGAAGGGATCCTGGACACGGTGTCGACTGTATTTGTCTTCCTCTTTGAAACCGACGCAATCACGCTTGAAGCGACCAAGCCGCTGAACTGGAAAGAGTACTTGTACACGCAGTGGCGATTCCCAGGTTTTGCTGAGATATAGAATGAGCTACCTAATGCTACGATGTCGACGTAGGCGTCGAGTTCACGCCGCAAGCCCTGATCGGCCGCTTGGGTCATGGAATGATTGTCTCGCATGCCGTCACCGTAGCCCCCGAGTGTGCTTCCATGCTATCGCATGCACCCTTCATAGGCCTCGGCATATTGTGGCAGCTGATGACGTTCTTGGTGGGCCTTGTCGTTGCTGTTGTCGTGGGGTGGTTCGGCGTACGTCGCAAAGGCCTAACTGCGCGCAAACAACGTGTACCGAACGAGGACGTGATGTTTATTCGACATTCATCTTCCTCTCGTCCGGCAGAAACGATCGTCTCGCAGGCCCAGGAAGACAATGCTCCACCCCGCGACGTCGCGGAACTCTTGGAGCAACCTACAGACAACACTATACCCACTCCTCTGATCTCTACACTCTCGACCGATTCAAAGAGTGGCGAAACTCCAGTCACGACTGTGCCTTGCTCCATTGACGCGCCACTTGCGACCGATCCACAGTGTGACGAAGTTGCTACCACGGCCTCCCTCCTGTCCACTAGCCTCCCTGGCTCCTCGATCAAGGACCCCAGAGCAATCCCTGATGTGCCAAAGCTCACTCCACGCAGAAGTGGCCGATCCCAAAAAAGCGCACCAAAGCAATCCCAAGTGAGTTTCCAATCCGCATGATTGTGTGTGTGCACTTGTGTGACCGGTTTGTTTGTGTAGTCGAATGCCAACAGCAAGAAGTACAAGTAAGCATCAGAACAAGACCAGTCGCTAGTATACTTTGGACACGCCGAAGCCGCCTTCGTCGTCGCCATCGCCGCCGTCCGCGTTTTTTCGCTTGGCAAACTTTGTGTCGACGAGGTGCTGGAGCTTGCGCTGTTCTTCTTTCGACATCTATCAATATTTCCATCCGTTTTTGCATTGCACGAAATCCCAAACGTGTGCGTTTTACTTTGTACGGGGCAAAAACTTCCGACGGAAATCGTTGATTCTCCACGTCTTCTCGAAATTCTTCCAGACCTTGACGAATGCGCTCGCCGACGTCGGCGTATTTCTTGCAAAACTTGGGCACATGCTGTGCCAGGAACAACACGCGAAATGCACAAAAAAATGAATCGTTTCGGACAACAACGTGGAAGTGGTAATTACCTGGGCGTGGTGAGGATGCTGCAGCATGCCAAGCACGTCGTGAAACACCAACACCTACGACGACCATGCTTTTAGATCTGGAGCGGCGAGGTGTGTACCTGGCCACTGGTGTGAGGGCCGGCGCCGATTCCGATCGTCGGCACGTCCAAAATATCCGTCACGGCTTTGGCGACGACCTGGAGGACGTTTGATTCCCCAAACGTGCAATCAAGTTCGACGCACCGAAGGTACGCATTCCAGCACGACGGCAAACGCTCCCGCTTTCTATGGGTCGGTCACAGAATGGCCAAGGGAAATGGTGCACAGTGGAAAACCTGGACGGCCAGTGCATCTTCGATGATTTGGTTAGCTTGTTTTGCTACAGTTGGGTGAGGATGAATGTACGATTCGATGACTTGAAGAGAGCACCCGTGCGGCCTTGCGCTCGGAACCCGCCCAGGACACTGATAGCTTGGGGACGCAGCCCCACGTGTCCCATCACGGCAATTCCACCATCGACCAGCATTCGAACTAACCCACCCATGAGCATCGGAACGTGAAGGTTCGAAACGTACTTGTTTTGGCGCGCTCGACACCACCTTCAATTTTCACGCAGTCGACACCGCCTTCCTAATGGCCCAGATACGGCTTCATCCCAATCCATACAGGGCCATGCAAACCTTCATCAGTCGCTGCGCATTTCTCAACGCTTCATACGGATCGCCTTCACACGTTCCAAATGGCATGTCGCCCACGATTAACGGTCGGGTCGCTCCGCTGGCAACTGAGGTGATTTCCTGCAGGATGGCACGATGCGAAGGTTGGAGAACATACCGGCGTACAGCCTTCGAGTGATAAATGATGTCGTCAAGGGACACTGGGATTGTTCTAGATGGAAAGGGGTGTCGTTCAAATTGGAACATGAATGTCCATTCATACGTGTCCATGCCCAACTCGACCATGCCAACAGAATCCCCGACCAAGAGGATGTCAAAGCCAGCCAGGTCCACGTGCACTGCTCTACACATATGGTCCGTTGATTGTTGTAACGTTGTGGTCTCTTACGAAGGGTAGTCGTAGGCCGTGACCATCGTGATAGGTTTGTTCTTGGCCTTTAGAATGCCCAGGTCCAACGTCGTCACCTTCTTCCTCTCCAACAGCTTTAGGGTCCTTTGCGCGACTGGGTCATAGCGCGGTACGTCACTGAAGCTCTTCGCTGCTGCAACGAGCGGCATCTTTGACGCGAGGCGGCGGTGGAACATGACGGAACGAATGTCTTGCTTGAAGATGGAAATCTGTGTGGTAATCGCAAGTCCACGACATCCGGATAATCATGATTGCTCTGCACATTGGTTCAACGTAAACACTTCTGTTATCCGGAAGCACATTTGCGATCCATGTACTGGGAATTAGCATGAACTTGACACGATTCCTGGTCCGGCACGAGGTCCATGGCCCACTGCCGCGACTGCGTAACCCCACTCCCATAGCGCTGAGGTATTCAACCCAAAGCGAACGTCAATCATCTAGTCTTCGGAAGCTCTTTGACGCAGTTGCGGCAGGAAAGGTACATCCTCGTACTGTCGGGAAGCAGGTCAATTCCCATCACTGTTCTTCTGAAAGGTATCTGCGTCAAAAGCCATGGCCGAGTGGAGTGCATTGGAGTATGACGTACTCGAAGAGTATGCCAAATTGGATGGCCAGCGCACTGCGCGAACGGGATTCCCTGAAGTTGTGTACAGCGAAGGCAAGACACACGACCAAGTGACCAAAATACTTCTTGCCATGAAAAGGACCAACGAAATGGCGCTCGCTACCCGCGTGAGCAAAGATTTGGCTGCTGCAGTACGATCGCACGAGGACTTGAAGGTGTATTGGATCGTTTTTCTCCTCTATGAATCCTACAATCGGCCATAGCAAATCCACTACTTTCCAACTGCGAACCTGCTGTCGCTGCAAGATAAACCGTCTCCAACCACATCCCAGGTCACCAATCTCGTTCCAGTGGATGACCACCGTACATCCTGAGCATTGTGTAGGTGGTATGTGTGCTCTGTGCTGGTACGTCGGACTTGCCTGTCGCCGAAGAAGCCGCCGTGACACTTGGTACTGGTCGCTCACGCGATTGAGAACGATGCATGACAATTCACAAGGCGTTGACAATAGAGTTGGCGGGAGTCAAAGTCCAGCGCATTTACGACGTCGGCGTAGCAGGAATCCACAGACTGTTGCGGAACCGCCAAGCCATTCAGGACGGAGACGCGATCATTGTGGTCGCTGGGATGGATGGTGCTTTACCTGGTGTTGTGGTGAGCGCGAGTCGCATACAATTGCGGATTGAACTGTGCATTGAATGGCGAATGTAGGGGGGGCTAACGAGCAAACCGATTGTGGCAGTGCCAACAAGTGTCGGGTACAATCCCGACTCGAATACTTGTAGAAATAGAGACCATATGTATGCGTAGGTATGGTGCTGCCTTTGGGGGACTCGCGCCGCTCTTGACCATGCTCAACGCTTGTTCCCCCGGCGTTGGTGTCGTCAACATCGACAATGGGTTTGGCGCGGCCGTGTTGGCTTGTAAGTCAAATCCATCGTTGTCACATTCACAGCAACAACTTCCCTCTCAACTGGATAGATCGCATTCTGCATAGCCATACATCGTTGTGAAGATGTGAGGGGGAATCTATGTTGATGCGGGCGACACAACACTGTGCTCGATTTCATTTTGTGGCATTTGTACATATTATACAACATTCAACCTCACAATTCGTTCGGATGGTCTTCAATGGCTCGTGACGTCGTAGCTCCTGCGCGCCAAGTCATGACCTGGTCCAACACTCCACGTGTAATCCGTTTCAAATTGCCATTCGTCATCGTCCTGTCGACTTTCATCGGTGCTGGAGCGCCGTGACGACGCTCTTGAGCTAGTTTGACTACATTTGGTCGTCGGTGCTTTGGCCGTGCCAGCGGTAGGCATCTTAATGGGACATTGTTCGTTATACGCGATGAAGTGCATTCCAAAGTGCTCATGACAGAACGTGCTTCCGCCACACACGGCGCATCGATGCATCGGGTGTACCTGGTACACAATGGGGCACTGGATGTCGCCGACGCAGATTGTGCTGGTAAAGTCCATTCGTTGCTCCCAGTTGTCGAATTCGAGAATGGCCATCGTCGCAAGCGGAGCCTGAAGAAGAAGGATGGGCACGACGAATATCTTCTCGGTCACTTCAACTAAATGGATGCGTCTGATTGGTCCGAATTTCGCCTTGATATCAAATGGGACCAATCGTTTCACGCCATTCTAAAATCCAGCGTTTCCATTGGTCAGGCATGCCCCATTGTAAAGGATGTGGCCAGTCCGCCACCTGCCTCGGCTATGCGCCGCCGTCGTCGCATGCGCTTTACCAACCAGACCCGAGTATCGCATGCAAGCCGCCTTGCAACACCATCATGCATGATGTGTTTCTTTCTTCAAGCTACCGTGCACGAAGTTGTTTGCCCAACATGGACGTGCAATTCATTTCCTTGGAAAGTTTGCTGGCGTTTAACCTGCCCACGAGGCAGTCACCCAACGGATACAAAAAATGACGTGGAGGTGCTCTGCCTTTCAACACATTGCGCATGGCGATGCACAGCACAACGTCTCTAGCATATATTGGATCGATTCTACATTACACGCAAATTTGCGACGAAACTCCCATGCCTCTGCTGAACGGGTCACCTTCGACAGAACGGCGGTCGAAGTTCCTGTGCGGAACGGCATACATAGACACATTCTTTTCACTCCTCATGCGCGGGGAGTCTTGGACGTAGATTCTGTTTTTTCTTGGGAGGAAGGTCGACTCGAGCGCTTGGGAAGTTCCGAATGTAGCTCCAGCCCACGCATGAACCCAGCAGTCATCGGGTGTTCTTCCTTCCACCCTTCTTCATTCCAGAACGTCATCAAGGACATACCGACAATGCCGCCCCACGCCAGCATGGCAAATGCGGCCCATGCGCGGTATCCATATTCGTTGACTGTTTGATCGTGAGGGATTCCACGAGACTTGTATGTTTCGCGGGTGGTCAATCCTGCGATCCCTGTCGTCTGCATGCGAGCTAAGAAGAGGTTCAAATCGACCGAGTCCATACGGTCCGAGTTCACCAGCGCCTTCATGTACTCCTTTTGAACCTCTTGTGACATTGCAAACTGCACCTCCTCCACGCGCTGGATCACAAGGGACGGATGGATCTTGTTGAGCATCTGGAGCACACGCAGTTGGCGCAGGGGGTCCATCGGGTGGTTGTTGGCGTCTTGTACGAGTCGCTTCACGTAGTTGCTGTTGACGGTCGTCATGGGTCGGCGCCCCATCGAGGCGCTCGCGCGTCGCAGCATGTTCACAGGACCAGGAACGAGCCGAAGTGGTTGCTTGAAGCGACGCTTGCGTCCATGTTCCAAAATTAAGAACCCAACCAATCCGTGACGAAGATTTTCCTTGGATTCTCATTCGCTCGAAATAGTTCTTTTTCGATCTACAGTAGTAGTATGTTGACAAGCTTAATTGATTTAACCGAAACAAGTCTAAAAGTTGAGAACCCAATGAAGTATTCCAAAGTACTAGTAACCACAAATATTTTGGAATTTTTTAGTATGTAGGACCCACTTGCAGTGCAGTATATAATGGCCCATGCATTTTATGACTGAGATAACTGGACCTAACTTGACCAATGCTTGTGACGCTCCTCGCCAAGGCGACCATGCCTACAAAGGACAACCCATTGCGTGAAAGCCCATGCGTAGACAAAGGAGGCTCGAGGCGGAGTGCGCTGCGACGCAGGAACATGAAGAAGTACTAGCATGTAAAGTTGTTGTCGTTTTCTATGGGGGCATTGACCTGCCATCGAGGGATTGATCGAGCACTTCGCTTTCGCCGACATCACAACGTCGGCATGCGTGGCTCCCAAACGGATTAATCTATAATTCTACTCGGCTGCTCGCTGTTGCAGCTATGAATGTTTACAAGTTAGACATCGTCTTATGAGGCGTTGTCTCCGTTGGCCTGGCGTTCTTTGACTCGGTTGAAGTAGTCCTTCATCGAGATGCCTCGACGGTTCTTCTTCACTTCGTCCGACACAACTGGGCGTTTCTTGCGTTCCTGCTCCTCCAAGATCTCGGCTGCGGACCGAATTGTCGTCCACGATCCATCGTCTTCCATGTACCGAATTGTCTTGTGGGCAATGTCATTGCCGTCTCCTTGGACTTCGACCGCGTTTACTCGAGCCTCCACGACCGCCGCCTCCTGGGCCTTCCGTTTGCGCTCCATCTTGACTAGTACATCTTCCTCTTTGGACTTTTTCGCCTTGTCGGGGATGATATCGTCTGGCAACGCCTCGACTTCGACCAACTTGTTGACGGTCATGATGCGGCCATCCGGCAGCTGCACCAACTTGCCTTCAGCCAAATTGGCCTCGATTTTGTCGCGGGACAAATACATCCTCCGCGATGCCGATGCGCGCACGTACTGCAGCTTCTGTGCGGCCGACATGTTCTCCATCTGCGCACGATTGGAAGCGCTCGCGTCCATGTCGCGTTTCATGTTGATCTCTCGATTGCGCTTGTTGATTTGATTAATGCGTTCGACGTCCTCCGTTTTGACAGCCAGGCGCTGCTCGTTCGCTTGCCGCGCCTGCGCCAACCGCGCTTCCAACTCCATCGACTTGTCAAAGTTGTTCACAGTCTTGGCTGCCGCCACGTCCCGCTCAAGCCGCACGATCTCGACCCCTACCATCCAACCAGTATCGATAAGGAGACCAATCGTAAACTTGAAACGAAGTCAGCGTTCGCACTCCACACCACCCAGGACCACTCGACGAAGAAAGGCCTTGATGCATTGCAGCATTGCCATTCGCCAAGCTCAGCGCTGCATGGAGCACATCACAGAGCAAAACACACGCCAAACAGTCACGATTCATCACCACAGAAAGGTTGAGCGCCACCACTCTGGCACCACCCTCCATCCACGCCTCGTGCCGGAATTCGTACCCAACGACACTTGGGTCAGCCCACTCGCCTTTTTGCGGTTCACCATGGTCGTGACTTCTTCGTCCGTGTACTTGTGCTTCAACGGCAGTGCCTTGACGGCGGCATAATGCTTCTTCGCTTGGTCTTTCGTGGGTACAGAGAGCCCTTGCTTTTGCAAGTGGATGCGCCACAGCTCGAATTCGCGTTCGATGAGGCTGTGGTTCGACACGCCCGAGAGGGGGAATGCCCGCTTGTCTTTGCCGTACGCCAACATGAGCGCCTTCTTCGTCTTCTCGCCGGCGAACACGTACTCCTTCTCCACGTAGCACATGTGAACGATTTGGCAGAACCGGTACACGCGGTCGCCTTCGTCGGCCCCGTCGTCAATGATAACTTTGACATATGCTCCTTTGACGAGTTTGTCAAAAAATGGCTCGAAAAAGTTCTTTTCGAACCACTCACGGCGTTTAAAGAGGTACTGCCACCGCACGTGAGATCACAGGGGACGTGATGAGAACGCGTACCGCCAGCGCATGACGATGCTCCAACGGCCCAGACAGGTCCGGTTCCTGCAACTCCACGTGATTCGGGTCTTCTTGCTTGGATGCAGTTCGAGCCGACGACGATGCCGACGCCGACGTGTGCGACGACGACGCTTCCGTCGCACTTGCGCGCTGCAACTCCTTGCGTCGGCGACGCTTCTCGGCGAGCTCGTCACGGTTTGCATCGCCTTCGTCGAAATCGGAGCCATCGTCGTTGCCGTTCGTACCGCCAAATCGCTTGCTTAGGATCGACTTGGAGCTCTTGTCGCCTTGCTTGATTGATTTCAGGTTCGACAACGCCGACTTGCGGCTGTCCGAGTCCCTGTTGCGCAATCGTCGTCCTGCCACTTCGTTGTCCTCGTCTAATGCTTCCCTCTCGCTCTCGAGTTTCTTCTTCAACGCAATGTCTTTGCTCTTCTTTGCCTGCGACTCGTAGTGCTCCCTGCACCACAGAGGTGAGTCCACTGGCTCCGCCAAAAACAAAGATATACGACACGTACAGCATGAGAGCTTCCTTCTCCACTTCGTTCAACCCCTTGAGGCGCTCCGGGTCAATCTCTTCAATCTTGCCAGCATCATCATCGTCCTCAATCACCTTCTTACTCACAGCAGACTTCTTCACGGCTGGTTTGGGTGGCTTCGACGGAGACTTCTTCTTGGCAGGTTTTGCAGCAGGTTTCGCCTTTGGTGCAGCTTTCGGCTTGGCTGGGGCTTTCTTGTCGTCGTCACTCTCGCTGTCACTACCGCTGCCGCTGCCGCTGCCGCTTCCACTCTCGGAGTCGCTGTCGCTCCCACTGCCAGAGTCGCTGCCACTACCACTGCCCGAGTCGCTTCCAGATTCGCTGCCACTGCCTGAGCCACTGCCGCTACCGCTACCGCTCTCACTGGCACTGCCACTATCGTCGCTTTCTTCGATTCGCTTCGCCATCCCCGCTACCACGACAGGTATTGTTGGTTGCTTTCCAAGGCCCGATGCTGCGTATTCTACAACAGCGTGTTTGTATAGAATAGAATTGTCTATACAATTGTCTCAACCTACCAGCCCCTCCTTAAAATGCGGTCTGGATGCCGACACCAAATTTTGTCCAAGAAAAATACTATTGTACATATAATTTCGACATCTTGGCGATACCTTGCGGAGACATAATTTGCTGTCTGGATTCGAGATTGCCATAATACGTGAGAGGCGGCTCAAATGCATCCTTCTTAACCGTGTGTCTCGGTGTTGCGCCATGACATTGGCCTGGAGGATCCATTCGTAAACCTAAACTGTGTCCCTTTCGTATATTCCTTGTCGACATTGCCAATGAATGGAAAAACCGGAGAATTTTTCGGCATCCCAGACAGGTCAAATTCAAAAAATGTCATACAAAATCGAAATGAAAGCTAAGTGTAAAATAATCTCGAGGGGACATTGGTACAAGTTCGAATTTCCCTTGGATGTGTCAGACGAACGAACTGTCACAATGCCTCGACATCAGCTGCGACATCGTGCGCCATGTAAACTACGGTGGTAGCTTGAATTGATACGCGTGACTGTCCTGCCGACCAATGTTATGGCTTGTTGGTGGTCGATTTGTCCTTCTTTGGGACCAATGTCTTCCACGACTTTATCAGTCTCTCTGCAAGCCTGGCCGTGATTGTCTTGAAACTTGGGCCGAGTTGGGTGAGCACCTTCTTGTCGTCAATGTATAGGGAGATGAGGTGTTTGTCGTTGTCGATTTTGGTCCTGGTCCCACATCGAATCAGTCCCATGAGACTTCGACTTGTGCGGAGTACCTGTCAAAGCGAATGGAGATGCCTTCGGCATCTGCTCGACGAAAGATTTCACTCACAGGATCCCACATGTTGGACGTTGTTCGTGCATATTCAATCGCTTTCGGCAAAACGTTCGTGTTGGCAAACTCGATCGCGCGAACCAATCCCTGTCGATGTTGCATCATGCGTCTGTCATTTTCCTGCGATGTCACTTGCGACAGGAGAAACTGAATGATACCTGGTCGAGCAGCACGGCACCGACGAGCGCCTCGACGACGCTTGCATGCAATGTCTGCTTCATCGAATTGGCGAAGGCCGAGTCATCGTGATACGCATGCACAACACTTTCGCCAAACAGCATAGCAGAAGGCAGGTTCAAGTCCACGGCCACTCGACTCAACACGCCATTATTCACAAGCGCTGACCGCAGCTGTGTCAATTGCCCTTCCTGGACCGTAGGATACGACTGGAAGAGGTAGCTTGCCACGCACGTGTTGAGTACGGAGTCGCCGAGCCATTCGAGGGACCTGTTGGCAGTGCGGTTCGCGGGGAAAAGCTGATGCGTGCTGGGGAAGAATCGGCTGAAGTGGGTCAATGCACATTGCAAATGCAATACATTGTCAAAGCGCCAATTCCATCGAGCCTGCAGGTCGTCCAATTTTGATGGCCAGTCGGGAGGAACATTCGCATATTCCTACGCCATGGCAATCTCGGGTCAGTGATTTCGTGGCGGTGGGCCTGCGAGGTACCAGCGTACTTCAAAATGTGCCTCAGATGTGACCTGCCAAGCCGGGTTTGTAGACGGCATCACAAGGTGGTGGGTATCCAGCAGATTCGAGTGCATGTCCTTCACCGACACAAGCCTCTTTAACGAAGCATTTTGCTTTGTTTGAAGTGGTGCCGTGGTCTTGCTGGCGACAAAACGTGAGTCTATGCGCCATCGGCGCGGTATCAGCGCCACCTGCCAACGTCCGCGCCATGCCAGCATGTTGTTTTGTTTGGATGGTCGATTTTCAGCGCAATGATTGGCCAACGAGAAACCTCTTGCATTTATCAAATCGAGAAATAATGTCAAAATCATCTCAAAATAGCTTCAGCCAATCAACACTACCTCATAAATTCCATAAAAGTACATATTACCAATCAAATGCGTTTCTTCGTCTCCCTGGACAGGGACCATTAAAATCGATTGCCAGACGAAGGGTGGATACATTTTTTACTGTTAATACTGGCAACAGCTCGATATACAGAAATTCTGCGATGCAAATTCGGTTTTCAAGAAATATAACTGCGCTGCCTTCGAACATAACCTCAAAATGGTCACGTGAATCAAGAAGTCTTTAATAATGACGCCTGCCGCAATTTTTGTTGTTTCAACCAAGCTAAAAAATGGGACTGCAGAGTTTTGTTTCGATTCAAACCAGCGCATTGCGGCGGGACCGATGCAGGAAGGATCGAGCTGCACCACCCAAGACGATCGCATCAGTCGTACTTGATCTCGGGATGAGTTTTCTCCAGCGTGTCAAGGACATGGTGCGCAATGGACCGTTGGATGTCTTTGTAATTGGCACCCGTGTCGCGCATGATGAATTTTTCGTCGACGTAGAGCGTAACATCGTGCACGAGCTCATCTTTCGTTCTAACCGCATAATCCACGATGAATGCAATCCATGTAAACTGAAGGTGGACCTATCGTAGCGCACGGTACGCTTTTTGGTCGTAAGTCGGCGCTGGAGTTCGCTCACGGGGTCCCAGTTTCTCGAGTTCGTCGCCAAGTCAATCGCAAGGGGAAGCACGCGCGTATTCACAAACTCCATCGCTCGAGACATGCCCTATCAACTACATCAAATCATCCCTTGACAGGCAACGTCAACAGGGGCGAGCCATCACCTGGTCGAGGAACACAGCGCCAATCAATGATTCCACCGCACTTGCATAGATGGTCTGGCGCATACTAATGGCAGCATCGGATTCTTCAGTTTCGCTTTGTGCCGCGCGAGACCCAGTCAGAATTGCGGGGGGCAGTCCAAGTTGCGTCGACACGAGTGACAAAATCGAGTTGTTGATCAGCGCCGACCGCAATTGCGTCAACTGCCCTTCTTGCATCAGGGGGTATGATTGAAAGAGGTAGATAGCCACACATGTGTTTAAGATCGAGTCGCCCAGCCATTCCAGCGACCGATTTGCAACTCGGCTCGATGGGAACTGGGGAATCGTGTTGGACCGAAACCGACTGAAGTGGGTCAACGCGCATTGGAGATGGATGATTTCTTCGAACGTCCAGTCCCATTGCTTTTGAAGACCTTCCAGCATGTCGTACCATCCCCCGGGCAAACTGGCGTATTGCTACAGGTTGACGTGAGCAGTCGCCAGCTCGCTCGTACATTACCTCGAAGTGCGAGTGTTTCATCAACTGCCACGACGGATTGCTGGCAGGTGCAAGGATTTGACTCGTTGCCAAAGGGATCTTGTGCATGTCATGCACTGACACGTTCTTCTTCAACTGCGGTGCGTCGTTTGCATTCGCCTTTTCAGCGGCCAACCTTACGGTGATGACCAAGGTTGACATGTCAGAATATTTCACCCCGGCATCAAACTCCAGTCCTGTGTCAGCACACACTTACGTCATCTCATGGAGAATTTTCTGCGCGATATCTTCGAGATTCGCGCGATGCAGCCCC